>NW_027197017.1:0-71123 GCF_038502225.1 Cherax quadricarinatus | reverse complement strand
TATATATATATATATATATATATATATATATATATATATATATATATATATATATATATATTATTTTTTTTTTTTATTATCACACTGGCCGATTCCCACCAAGGCAGGGTGGCCCGAAAAAGAAAAACTTTCACCATCATTCACTCCATCACTGTCTTGCCAGAAGGGTGCTTTACACTACAGTTTTTAAACTGCAACATTAACACCCCTCCTTCAGAGTGCAGGCACTGTACTTCCCATCTCCAGGACTCAAGTCCGGCCTGCCGGTTTCCCTGAATCCCTTCATAAATGTTACTTTGCTCACACTCCAACAGCACGTCAAGTATTAAAAACCATTTGTCTCCATTCACTCCTATCAAACACGCTCATGCATGCCTGCTGGAAGTCCAAGCCCCTCGCACACAAAACCTCCTTTACCCCCTCCCTCCAACCTTTCCTAGGCCGACCCCTACCCCGCCTTCCTTCCACTACAGACTGATACACTCTTGAAGTCATTCTGTTTCGCTCCATTCTCTCTACATGTCCGAACCACCTCAACAACCCTTCCTCAGCCCTCTGGACAACAGTTTTGGTAATCCCGCACCTCCTCCTAACTTCCAAACTACGAATTCTCTGCATTATATTCACACCACACATTGCCCTCAGACATGACATCTCCACTGCCTCCAGCCTTCTCCTCGCTGCAACATTCATCACCCACGCTTCACACCCATATAAGAGCGTTGGTAAAACTATACTCTCATACATTCCCCTCTTTGCCTCCAAGGACAAAGTTCTTTGTCTCCACAGACTCCTAAGTGCACCACTCACTCTTTTTCCCTCATCAATTCTATGATTCACCTCATCTTTCATAGACCCATCCGCTGACACGTCCACTCCCAAATATCTGAATACGTTCACCTCCTCCATACTCTCTCCCTCCAATCTGATATTCAATCTTTCATCACCTAATCTTTTTGTTATCCTCATAACCTTACTCTTTCCTGTATTCACCTTTAATTTTCTTCTTTTGCACACCCTACCAAATTCATCCACCAATCTCTGCAACTTCTCTTCAGAATCTCCCAAGAGCACAGTGTCATCAGCAAAGAGCAGCTGTGACAACTCCCACTTTGTGTGTGATTCTTTATCTTTTAACTCCACGCCTCTTGCCAAGACCCTCGCATTTACTTCTCTTACAACCCCATCTATAAATATATTAAACAACCACGGTGACATCACACATCCTTGTCTAAGGCCTACTTTTACTGGGAAAAAATTTCCCTCTTTCCTACATACTCTAACTTGAGCCTCACTATCCTCGTAAAAACTCTTCACTGCTTTCAGTAACCTACCTCCTACACCATACACTTGCAACATCTGCCACATTGCCCCCCTATCCACCCTGTCATACGCCTTTTCCAAATCCATAAATGCCACAAAGACCTCTTTAGCCTTATCTAAATACTGTTCACTTATATGTTTCACTGTAAACACCTGGTCCACACACCCCCTACCTTTCCTAAAGCCTCCTTGTTCATCTGCTATCCTATTCTCCGTCTTACTCTTAATTCTTTCAATTATAACTCTACCATACACTTTACCAGGTACACTCAACAGACTTATCCCCCTATAATTTTTGCACTCTCTTTTATCCCCTTTGCCTTTATACAAAGGAACTATGCATGCTCTCTGCCAATCCCTAGGTACCTTACCCTCTTCCATACATTTATTAAATAATTGCACCAACCACTCCAAAACTATATCCCCACCTGCTTTTAACATTTCTATCTTTATCCCATCAATCCCGGCTGCCTTACCCCCTTTCATTTTACCTACTGCCTCACGAACTTCCCCCACACTCACAACTGGCTCTTCCTCACTCCTACAAGATGTTATTCCTCCTTGCCCTATACACGAAATCACAGCTTCCCTATCTTCATCAACATTTAACAATTCCTCAAAATATTCCCTCCATCTTCCCAATACCTCTAACTCTCCATTTAATAACTCTCCTCTCCTATTTTTAACTGACAAATCCATTTGTTCTCTAGGCTTTCTTAACTTGTTAATCTCACTCCAAAACTTTTTCTTATTTTCAACAAAATTTGTTGATAACATCTCACCCACTCTCTCATTTGCTCTCTTTTTACATTGCTTCACCACTCTCTTAACCTCTCTCTTTTTCTCCATATACTCTTCCCTCCTTGCATCACTTCTACTTTGTAAAAACTTCTCATATGCTAACTTTTTCTCCCTTACTACTCTCTTTACATCATCATTCCACCAATCGCTCCTCTTCCCTCCTGCACCCACTTTCCTGTAACCACAAACTTCTGCTGAACACTCTAACACTACATTTTTAAACCTACCCCATACCTCTTCGACCCCATTGCCTATGCTCTCATTAGCCCATCTATCCTCCAATAGCTGTTTATATCTTACCCTAACTGCCTCCTCTTTTAGTTTATAAACCTTCACCTCTCTCTTCCCTGATGCTTCTATTCTCCTTGTATCCCATCTACCTTTTACTCTCAGTGTAGCTACAACTAGAAAGTGATCTGATATATCTGTGGCCCCTCTATAAACATGTACATCCTGAAGTCTACTCAACAGTCTTTTATCTACCAATACATAATCCAACAAACTACTGTCATTTCGCCCTACATCATATCTTGTATACTTATTTATCCTCTTTTTCTTAAAATATGTATTACCTATAACTAAACCCCTTTCTATACAAAGTTCAATCAAAGGGCTCCCATTATCATTTACACCTGGCACCCCAAACTTACCTACCACACCCTCTCTAAAAGTTTCTCCTACTTTAGCATTCAGGTCCCCTACCACAATTACTCTCTCACTTGGTTCAAAGGCTCCTATACATTCACTTAACATCTCCCAAAATCTCTCTCTCTCCTCTGCATTCCTCTCTTCTCCAGGTGCATACACGCTTATTATGACCCACTTCTCGCATCCAACCTTTACTTTAATCCACATAATTCTTGAATTTACACATTCATATTCTCTTTTCTCCTTCCATAACTGATCATTTAACATTACTGCTACCCCTTCCTTTGCTCTAACTCTCTCAGATACTCCAGATTTAATCCCATTTATTTCCCCCCACTGAAACTCTCCTACCCCCTTCAGCTTTGTTTCGCTTAGAGCCAGGACATCCAACTTCTTTTCATTCATAACATCAGCAATCATCTGTTTCTTGTCATCCGCACTACATCCACGCACATTTAAGCATCCCAGTTTTATAAAGTTTTTCTTCTTCTCTTTTTTAGTAAATGTATACAGGAGAAGGGGTTACTAGCCCATTGCTCCCGGCATTTTAGTCGCCTCATACGACACGCATGGCTTACGGAGGAAAGATTCTTTTCCACTTCCCCATGGACAATAGAAGAAATAAAAAAGAACAAGAGCTATTTAGAAAAAGGAGAAAAACCTAGATGTATGTATATATATATATGCATGTGCGTGTCTGTGAAGTGTGACCAAAGTGTAAGTAGGAGTAGCAAGATATCCCTGTTATCTAGCGTGTTTATGAGACAGAAAAAGAAACCAGCAATCCTACCATCATGCAAAACAGTTACAGGTTTTTGTTTCACAGTCATCTGGCAGGACGGTAGTACTTCCCTGGGTGGTTGCTGTCTACCAACCTACTACCTATATATATATATATATATATATATAATATATATATATATATATATATATATATATATATATATATATATATATATATATATATATTTTTTTTTTATCACACTGGCCGATTCCCACCAAGGCAGGGTGGCCCGAAAAAGAAAAACTTTCACCATCATTCACTCCATCACTGTCTTGCCAGAAGGGTGCTTTACACTACAGTTTTTAAACTGCAACATTAACACCCCTCCTTCAGAGTGCAGGCACTGTACTTCCCATCTCCAGGACTCAAGTCCGGCCTGCCGGTTTCCCTGAACCCCTTCATAAATGTTACTTTGCTCACACTCCAACAGCACGTCAAGTATTAAAAACCATTTGTCTCCATTCACTCCTATCAAACACGCTCATGCATACCTGCTGGAAGTCCAAGCCCCTCGCACACAAAACCTCCTTTACCCCCTCTCTCCAACCTTTCCTAGGCCGACCCCTACCCCGCCTTCCTTCCACTACAGACTGATACACTCTTGAAGTCATTCTGTTTCGCTCCATTCTCTCTACATGTCCGAACCACCTCAACAACCCTTCCTCAGCCCTCTGGACAACAGTTTTGGTAATCCCGCACCTCCTCCTAACTTCCAAACTACGAATTCTCTGCATTATATTCACACCACACATTGCCCTCAGACATGACATCTCCACTGCCTCCAGCCTTCTCCTCGCTGCAACATTCATCACCCATGCTTCACACCCATATAAGAGCGTTGGTAAAACTATACTCTCATACATTCCCCTCTTTGCCTCCAAGGACAAAGTTCTTTGTCTCCACAGACTCCTAAGTGCACCACTCACTCTTTTTCCCTCATCAATTCTATGATTCACCTCATCTTTCATAGACCCATCCGCTGACACGTCCACTCCCAAATATCTGAATACATTCACCTCCTCCATACTCTCTCCCTCCAATCTGATATTCAATCTTTCATCACCTAATCTTTTTGTTATCCTCATAACCTTACTCTTTCCTGTATTCACCTTTAATTTTCTTCTTTTGCACACCCTACCAAATTCATCCACCAATCTCTGCAACTTCTCTTCAGAATCTCCCAAGAGCACAGTGTCATCAGCAAAGAGCAGCTGTGACAACTCCCACTTTGTGTGTGATTCTTTATCTTTTAACTCCACGCCTCTTGTCAAGACCCTCGCATTTACTTCTCTTACAACCCCATCTATAAATATATTAAACAACCACGGTGACATCACACATCCTTGTCTAAGGCCTACTTTTACTGGGAAATAATTTCCCTCTTTCCTACATACTCTAACTTGAGCCTCACTATCCTCGTAAAAACTCTTCACTGCTTTCAGTAACCTACCTCCTACACCATACACTTGCAACATCTGCCACATTGCCCCCCTATCCACCCTGTCATACGCCTTTTCCAAATCCATAAATGCCACAAAGACCTCTTTAGCCTTATCTAAATACTGTTCACTTATATGTTTCACTGTAAACACCTGGTCCACACACCCCCTACCTTTCCTAAAGCCTCCTTGTTCATCTGCTATCCTATTCTCCGTCTTACTCTTAATTCTTTCAATAATAACTCTACCATACACTTTACCAGGTATACTCAGCAGACTTATCCCCCTATAATTTTTGCACTCTCTTTTATCCCCTTTGCCTTTATACAAAGGAACTATGCATGCTCTCTGCCAATCCCTAGGTACCTTACCCTCTTCCATACATTTATTAAATAATTGCACCAACCACTCCAAAACTATATCCCCACCTGCTTTTAACATTTCTATCTTTATCCCATCAATCCCGGCTGCCTTACCCCCTTTCATTTTACCTACTGCCTCACGAACTTCCCCCACACTCACAACTGGCTCTTCCTCACTCCTACAAGATGTTATTCCTCCTTGCCCTATACACGAAATCACAGCTTCCCTATCTTCATCAACATTTAACAATTCCTCAAAATATTCCCTCCATCTTCCCAATACCTCTAACTCTCCATTTAATAACTCTCCTCTCCTATTTTTAACTGACAAATCCATTTGTTCTCTAGGCTTTCTTAACTTGTTAATCTCACTCCAAAACTTTTTCTTATTTTCAACAAAATTTGTTGATAACATCTCACCCACTCTCTCATTTGCTCTCTTTTTACATTGCTTCACCACTCTCTTAACCTCTCTCTTTTTCTCCATATACTCTTCCCTCCTTGCATCACTTCTACTTTGTAAAAACTTCTCATATGCTAACTTTTTCTCCCTTACTACTCTCTTTACATCATCATTCCACCAATCGCTCCTCTTCCCTCCCGCACCCACTTTCCTGTAACCACAAACTTCTGCTGAACACTCTAACACTACATTTTTAAACCTACCCCATACCTCTTCGACCCCATTGCCTATGCTCTCATTAGCCCATCTATCCTCCAATAGCTGTTTATATCTTACCCTAACTGCCTCCTCTTTTAGTTTATAAACCTTCACCTCTCTCTTCCCTGATGCTTCTATTCTCCTTGTATCCCATCTACCTTTTACTCTCAGTGTAGCTACAACTAGAAAGTGATCTGATATATCTGTGGCCCCTCTATAAACATGTACATCCTGAAGTCTACTCAACAGTCTTTTATCTACCAATACATAATCCAACAAACTACTGTCATTTCGCCCTACATCATATCTTGTATACTTATTTATCCTCTTTTTCTTAAAATATGTATTACCTATAACTAAACCCCTTTCTATACAAAGTTCAATCAAAGGGCTCCCATTATCATTTACACCTGGCACCCCAAACTTACCTACCACACCCTCTCTAAAAGTTTCTCCTACTTTAGCATTCAGGTCCCCTACCACAATTACTCTCTCACTTGGTTCAAAGGCTCCTATACATTCACTTAACATCTCCCAAAATCTCTCTCTCTCCTCTGCATTCCTCTCTTCTCCAGGTGCATACACGCTTATTATGACCCACTTCTCGCATCCAACCTTTACTTTAATCCACATAATTCTTGAATTTACACATTCATATTCTCTTTTCTCCTTCCATAACTGATCATTTAACATTACTGCTACCCCTTCCTTTGCTCTAACTCTCTCAGATACTCCAGATTTAATCCCATTTATTTCCCCCCACTGAAACTCTCCTACCCCCTTCAGCTTTGTTTCGCTTAGGGCCAGGACATCCAACTTCTTTTCATTCATAACATCAGCAATCATCTGTTTCTTGTCATCCGCACTACATCCACGCACATTTAAGCATCCCAGTTTTATAAAGTTTTTCTTCTTCTCTTTTTTAGTAAGTGTCTACAGGAGAAGGGGTTACTAGCCCATTGCTCCCGGCATTTTAGTCGCCTCATACGACACGCATGGCTTACGGAGGAAAGATTCTTTTCCACTTCCCCATGGACAATAGAAGAAATAAAAAAGAACAAGAGCTATTTAGAAAAAGGAGAAAAACCTAGATGTATGTATATATATATATGCATGTGCGTGTCTGTGAAGTGTGACCAAAGTGTAAGTAGGAGTAGCAAGATATCCCTGTTATCTAGCGTGTTTATGAGACAGAAAAAGAAACCAGCAATCCTACCATCATGCAAAACAGTTACAGGTTTTGTTTCACAGTCATCTGGCAGGACGGTAGTACTTCCCTGGGTGGTTGCTGTCTACCAACCACGAAAGCGCTTGGAATTTCTCTATTTTTTCAGAGTGGTTGTTTTGCAAGCACAAGCAATGGCCACTTTATTAGCTTAAGATAAGATAAGATTTCGTTCGGATTTTGAACCCCGGAGGGTTAGCCACCCAGGATAACCCAAGGAAGTCAGTGCGTCATCGAGGACTGTCTAACTTATTTCCATTGGGGTCCTTAATCTTGTCCCCCAGGATGCGACCCACACCAGTCGACTAACACCCAGGTACCTATTTGCTGCTAGGTGAACAGGACAACAGGTGTAAGGAAACTGTGTCGAATGTTTCCACCCGCCGGGAATCGAACCCGGGCCCACCGTGTGTGAAGCGGGAGCTTCAGCCACCAGGCCACCGGGCCACCACATCAAGAGAGTTATACTCTGAAGAGAGAATAAGGCAGCTAAAGTTAAATCATGTTTTTGAAACTGTTCACGAGCACTGTCCAAAATGTCCTTCTGTGAAGTTTGTCAAAGTTAGGAACCAAAACCATTGAGGTACTAGGTGAAATGAACATAATTTTGTAGTGCCTACAGTAGCGGTCAGGTCTCAAGCATCTCTTATTATAAAACAATAATTGCCTGAACATGTATATAGTTCTACTGTCTTCCTGTTATGTCCTTGAATTTGTAGTGATAAAGTCACTGGATGGCTAAACGTCTACAATGAAGACACCCAGATGTTGTACGCGTGTCTAATTTTCATGTCAAAGCACTAGTCAGTCCATGAAGAGAGCTAAAAAGGTTCCTAATACCTAGAGTATATCTGGAGATGGTTTCGGGGGTCAACGCCCCCGCGGCCAGTCAATGACCAGGCCTCATGGTGGACCAGGGCCTCATCATTCAGGCTGTTACTGCTGGCCGCACGCAAACCGACGTACGAACCCCATGCACTTTAGGTGCTTGTTCAGCTCCCTCTTGAAGACAGCCAGGGGTCTATTGGTAATCCCCATTATGTATGCTGAGTAGCAGTTGAACAGTCTTGGGCCCCTGACACTTACTGTGTTGTATCTTAGCATACTCGTGGCTCCCTTGCTTTTCATTGGGAGTAATTTCCGTGTGCAGATTTGGGACTAGTCCGTCCAAGATTTTCCAAGTGTATATTATCATGTATCTTTCCTGCATTCCAAGGAGTACGTACTAGATAATTAACACATGTGTTACTGTGTACGATGATTTTAATAACCATAACTGTATAACTGTACTTATGTGTACCTGTACCTGAATAAACCTACTCATTGGAATATATAAATTCTCGTGTTAGTATCGTTCTGTGTATATACAGTAGTTATGCACTACTGATGTTACTGATTTAATAAGTTTTATACTTATAAACTGCACCAGAGTCAGTAAATCAGTTTACTGTATTGTGGTATATGTATTGATTTTGTATTTCATTAACTGTCTTACATTTATTGATTAAACGAGTGTACGTGCACACGACACAAGAGTATTACTCGTTTTCTTTTTTAAAATTGATTTTAAAGAAAACTAGTTTTGCAGTATAACTCAAGTATATATCCATTTAAATGTAAAATAAGTAATTTTATTTAGGTACAGGTACACATAAGTACAGTTACACAGATTTATGTGACTATAACTGTCATACATAGTAACGTATGTGTAAATTACCTAAGATAATCCAGTCACACGATGCGACTTATTTCCATTGGAGTCCTCGTAATATCTTATAATGTAAAGCCTGGCTGTAAAATACAGTAGAAATCAGTCATTGTTGTCAGCGTGCCTCGTTGTGCTCCGGGTTATCTCGTGTTTTCACGGTCGCTCTTACGTGCTAGAACTTTAATTTGTGTCATCAATCCTATACGATACATCCCTCTAGCGCCTGGAACCAATCTTGGGCGGAAAACATTATATACTGAGTCAAAAAAGGAGAATTAGTGTGCACTACCTAGCAGAGTTTACTGCCAGAGGGGAATCATAGGCCTGTGTCCCGTGTGGAAAAAATAATAATAATTGAACTTTTCGTGTCAGAGGAAAGAAAGTCTCCCTGATAACATTGAGTATACATAGTGTATAGTGTATACTACAGTGGCTCCCTAGTATATTGATGATAAAGGCTAAAGTGTCATTTGAAAACAGGTGAATTTGTAAATGAAGTGATAAGCCTATAGAGGCAGGTGCCAGAAGTCGCCAGAAACTTACCACAGGTCAGCTGTTTTTAATAATCTTCCTGGCTTGCTAGTGTACTCGCATATAATCTAGTGATACCAGTGAATAGCAGAATACAGTGTTGTAGTAGCAACTAACCAGTATTATAATGGTACTTAGTGGAGTGGAGTGACTTTCATTAGTTTCTTTTTCTTGAAATACGAGACGTTACTGTGAATTTCATATAACCTGTAGTTACCAGCGGTCGCAATATACACAACGAGAAGCAATTATTACTACAGAAAAAGCGTCCTTCCTCCAAAATTTGCACCAGTCAACTATAGTGATAATATAGCATTTATTGTGGTGGAGACGGAAAAAAAAAAAAAAAAAAAAAAAATAGAAAAGCCAGATACAGCGATTGATAAACAAGGAGGTCGACCGTTCGTCATTGTAGGAGCTGCCAGATATCACCGGCTCTTCAACACGCAAGTTATACTTTTGTATCAGTCAAATCACATATTACTCGGGTAGATAATTTCCAGTAGATCCTTCATGTGTTAGCTCAAATCACCGACCAGTATGTTTTAAATAAGTGACCCACTGATCAGAGCAGATCGACTGGTCCGAACCCTTGACTGGTCCGAACCCTTGACTGGTCCGAACCCGGGACTGGTTTCAAACAGTTTCGTTGGACAATAAAGCAGACTGTAAACGGATGGGGTTGTAGGCGCCCTTATAAACACAAACATTAAAAATCAGGAACGTGACGGTAAGCTGTCCAATATACAAAAAGAGTTAGAAACAGAAATACAAATAGCTAGAGCTTCATTTAAGGTTATTAATATAATATTCAAGAGGTTGCTAGTAGAATTGCAGTAAATCAACCATTCAAATCATTATGAAGCTGTGTGTAGTCTGTGGTCAGTCAAACAAACGGGCTTCCACATGGATAAATTGTCATTTTTGTGGAAATTGGTGTCACGCCCCTTGTGCAGATATCCCAGAACTAGCTACAAGCAGTATTAAAACAGAGAAGTGTTTTTGGGTATGCCCAAATGAGGAAAATCTGTGGACTAAAATCACAAGGGTATTAAAAGAGGACAACATCAAAGCTGCTTTCATAGAAAACCTGGAAGCTTTCTACAACAGATGGGAACATAAAAAGTCTGGGCTGAATGGTACTGCCCTTGATACTGGCCATGTAGTCACAAACTGTAAGGCTGGAGGTGATGTCCTGGTAGTCAGTAAATAGTGGGGCTGATAGGTGCTGTCCTGGGAGACAGTAATGGTGAAGCTGGAGGTGCTGTCCTGGGAGACAGAAATGGTGAAGCTGGAGATACTGTCCTGGGAGACAGTAATGGTGAAGCTGGAGATTTTGTCCAGGTAGTCGGGAATTATACGCAGGAAGGAATACATATAAATGACCTCATAGGGGACAGGAGCCATAGTAGGGAAACAAGTGTAGTCAAAGATAAGATAAAACCAATATTGCAAACTAGAAATACCGCAGGAAATAGCAAACAAGAGGACTCCAATAGCAATAGTGAGGATAAATTACCAAAAACAACTGGTGGGAGCTCCATTGTTGGTGCTAGGGAGGATAGAAGTAAGACAGGGAAACATGCACCAACAGGGAATACAGTCACAGAAACCCAAGGCAAGCGGAAACCAAGCCTGTGCACATACTATGCACTTGGTATCTGCTGGCATGGGAAATCTGGAAAAACAGATGGGACATGCAACTATGACCACCCTAGAAAATGCCATGCCCATATGACAACAGGAAAATGCAAACTCCCTTCCTGTAAGCTTTTTCACCCTGAAATGTGTACCTCTTCAGTACAGGAAAGACTGTGCTATAACTTAAATTGCCAGGCATACCATCTAAAGGGGACAAAAAGATACAAAACATCCAGGCCATGGGAAAACCTGGGTAGCCACAGCCACTCAAGAGGGAGAGGTTTTTTAGTGCCAGGAAGGAAAAAAAACTGGCAGGAAATGGCAGAAATCGTACACCAAATCCAGTCATTCCTGGAGTGGAACCACAGTCGATGGCCTCCACTCCAAACCAACAGATACAGATACTAATGCCGGAAAAAAAATCCCCCCCCAGTACCAACAATACCACCAGTCCGATAACATTCTTCTTTGCAAATATACAGGGTCTAAAGCCAGCAACAAACAACAAAATACCTTTCATCCGTGGACTGCTTGCAGAGGCAAAGGCAATGTTCGCGGCTTTCACTGAGACCCACATAAAGGATCACTTGGACAACGAAATATGGATCCCAGGTTACAACCTATACAGATGTGACAGAGTGAACAGGCAAAAGGGGGGGGTTGGCCTGTACATTGCAGAGTCACTTGTTTGCACAGAACTGCTTAATGCCTCAAATGACGTAGTGGAAGTTTTAGCAGTAAAGGTCGAGAACCAAAACCTAGTCATTGTGGTAGTCTACAAGCCTCCGGATGCAACATCCCAGCAATTCCAGGAACAGCTGTTAAAAATTGACCACTGTCTGGAAAATCTTCCAGCTCCTGCACCCAACATCTTGCTCCTGGGGGATTTCAACTTAAGGCACCTAAAATGGAGGAATATAGCAAATAATATTGTTGCAGTAATAACACCAGGAGGCAGCTCTGATGAAAACTCACACTCACACGAGCTTTTAAATCTCTGCACAAAATTCAATTTAAACCAGCAAATAATAGAGCCTACTAGACTGGAGAATACACTAGACCTCATCTTCACTAACAATGATGATCTGATAAGAAATGTCACCATATCAAAAACAATATACTCAGATCACAACATAATTGAGGTTCAGACATGTATGCGTGGAGCCCCAGACCGACAAAATGAGACTAGTCACGAGGGAGCATTCACCAAATTCAACTTCAATAACAAAAACATAAAGTGGGACCAAGTAAACCAAGTCCTAACCGATATAAGCTGGGAAGATATACTAAGCAACACAGACCCAAACTTATGCCTAGAACAGATTAACTCGGTGGCACTCGATGTATGCACAAGGCTTATTCCTCTAAGAAAAAGGAGGAGTAGATGTAAAATAGAAAGAGACAGGCGCTCCCTTTACAGGCGACGGAAAAGAATAACAGAGCGGCTAAAAGAGGTCAATATATCTGAAATGCGCAGGGAGACACTGGTCAGAGAAATAGCAAGCATCGAACTTAAGCTAAAAGAATCCTTTAGGAGTCAGGAATCGCGGGAAGAACTAAAAGCCATAAATGAAATCGAAAGAAACCCAAAGTATTTCTTCTCCTATGCCAAATCAAAATCGAGAACAACGTCCAGTATTGGGCCCCTACTTAAACAAGATGGGTCCTACACAGATGACAGCAAGGAAATGAGTGAGCTACTCAAGTCCCAATATGACTCAGTTTTTAGCAAGCCGCTAACCAGACTGAGAGTCGAAGATCAAAATGAATTTTTTATGAGAGAGCCACAAAATTTGATTAACACAAGCCTATCCGATGTTATCCTGACGCCAAATGACTTCGAACAGGCGATAAATGACATGCCCATGCACTCTGCCCCAGGGCCAGACTCATGGAACTCTGTGTTCATCAAGAACTGCAAGAAGCCCCTATCACGAGCCTTTTCCATCCTATGGAGAGGGAGCATGGACACGGGGGTCGTCCCTCAGTTACTAAAAACAACAGACATAGCCCCACTCCACAAAGGGGGCAGTAAAGCAACAGCAAAGAACTACAGACCAATAGCACTAACATCCCATATCATAAAAATCTTTGAAAGGGTCCTAAGAAGCAAGATCACCACCCATCTAGAAACCCATCAGTTACACAACCCAGGGCAACATGGGTTTAGAACAGGTCGCTCCTGTCTGTCTCAACTACTGGATCACTACGACAAGGTCCTAAATGCACTAGAAGACAAAAAGAATGCAGATGTAATATATACAGACTTTGCAAAAGCCTTCGACAAGTGTGACCATGGCGTAATAGCGCACAAAATGCGCGCTAAAGGAATAACAGGAAAAGTCGGTCGATGGATCTATAATTTCCTCACTAACAGAACACAGAGAGTAGTCGTCAACAGAGTAAAGTCCGAGGCAGCTACGGTGAAAAGCTCTGTTCCACAAGGCACAGTACTAGCTCCCATCTTGTTCCTCATCCTCATATCCGACATAGACAAGGATGTCAGCCACAGCACCGTGTCTTCCTTTGCAGATGACACCCGAATCTGCATGACAGTGTCTTCCATTGCAGACACTGCAAGGCTCCAGGCGGACATCAACCAAATCTTTCAGTGGGCTGCAGAAAACAATATGAAGTTCAACGATGAGAAATTTCAATTACTCAGATATGGTAAACATGAGGAAATTAAATCTTCATCAGAGTACAAAACAAATTCTGGCCACAAAATAGAGCGAAACACCAACGTCAAAGACCTGGGAGTGATTATGTCGGAGGATCTCACCTTCAAGGACCATAACATTGTATCAATCGCATCTGCTAGAAAAATGACAGGATGGATAATGAGAACCTTCAAAACTAGGGAGGCCAAGCCCATGATGACACTCTTCAGGTCACTTGTTCTATCTAGGCTGGAATATTGCTGCACTCTAACAGCACCTTTCAAGGCAGGTGAAATTGCCGACCTAGAAAATGTACAGAGAACTTTCACGGCGCGCATAACGGAGATAAAACACCTCAATTACTGGGAGCGCTTGAGGTTTCTAAACCTGTATTCCCTGGAACGCAGGAGGGAGAGATACATGATTATATACACCTGGAAAATCCTAGAGGGACTAGTACCGAACTTGCACACGAAAATCACTCACTACGAAAGCAAAAGACTTGGCAGACGATGCACCATCCCCCCAATGAAAAGCAGGGGTGTCACTAGCACGTTAAGAGACCATACAATAAGTGTCAGGGGCCCGAGACTGTTCAACTGCCTCCCAGCACACATAAGGGGGATTACCAACAGACCCCTGGCAGTCTTCAAGCTGGCACTGGACAAGCACCTAAAGTCAGTTCCTGATCAGCCGGGCTGTGGCTCGTACGTTGGTTTGCGTGCAGCCAGCAGCAACAGCCTGGTTGATCAGGCGCTGATCCACCAGGAGGCCTGGTCACAGACCGGGCCGCGGGGGCGTTGACCCCCGAAACTCTCTCCAGGTAAACTCCAGGTAAACTGGGGATGCTGATGGTCTGCAAGAGCATGCTGCAGAGCTTGTTGGATGGCAAAGAGTTCGGCCTGGAGGATGGTGCAATGGTCTGGGAGGCGCCAACCTGCTGTCAGATTGCTGTGGAACATCCCAGCAGCTGTGCGGCCTGCCACTGGGTCTCTGGAGCCATCAGTGTAATATGGCACACACCCTGGGCCTTCCGCACCCACAATGCTAGCCGAGGCAAGGTGGTGCAGAATGTCCCGGGTGCAATGCCTCTTGCTGTCTGGTAGGGTTGTCCAGCTCACCGCAAACAGCTCTGGTGCCCAAGGGGGTGGCACCGTGTAGTTCGCTGCCAGTCTGTCGCAGCCTCCCGCCTGGAGCAATGTCATGGGCAAGAGCTTCTGTGTGGCATCTGCTACCGACCACATCCATCGGCGGCCGGGATGCAGTGGAATGACCTGTCCCTGGCGGACCCGTAAATCTCTCATCAGTTTGTCAGCCCCTGGGAGTCGGAGATACTTTGCAATCCTCCTGGCAGCTACCAGTTGGATCCTGTCTTCAAGAGGCTGTAGCTGCACCTCAAGGTTCAGAGCCACTGCATTGGCCCACCTAGGAGCCCCCAGCATGGCCCGTACAGCTGTGTTCTGGATGACACAGAGGGATTTGATGTTTGTGGGTCTGGCGTGAACCAGAGCAAGTGCCCCATAGTCAACGAGGGAACGTATTGCCTGGATGTAGAACAACCTCATGACCTCGAGGCTGGCCCCAACCCTAGGGTTGGCCATGGCACTCAATGCCCTGACCCTCTGCAGAGCCCTCTCTTTAATGTGGCGCACATGTTTCTGGAAGGTGAGGTGCCTGTCAATGTAGATGCCAAGGTACCTATAACTGTGAACCCACTCCAGGTCGATGCCCAGGACCCGCAGCCTCTGACTGGGCACCTTGGTGCGAAGGATCATGGCTTTGGATTTTGCTGCAGATATTTTGAGTCCCAAGTGACGGCAGGTGGAAGCCAGCAGATCGAGGTCCTCCTGGGCACGCTGCAAAAGCCGGCGCTTCCTAGGTACGACAAGTGCCAGGTCATCGGCATAGCTGAGGAGGACGGTCCCTCTGGAGAAAGGCAGGCACACCAGCTGATGCATCAGTACATTGAACAGGGTGGGACTAAGCACCCCGCCCTGTGGAGTGCCGTTGTCCAGGGTCTTGAGAGAAGAGGCATGCCCCTGGAAGCGTACCCGGGCCCGCCTGTCCTGGAGATAGGAACGAAGCCATGAAAGCAGCCTGCCTTTAATCCCCCTGCGGGCCAAGAGTGAGAGGATGGCAGGTGCACTGGCTAGCTCAAAAGCTTTCTCGAGGTCAAGAAAGACAACAATGTGGGCTTGGGCGTCCGACCCAATGCCGGTCAGTAGAGTGGTAAGGCTTTCGAAAGTGCCCACTCCTCTGGTGAAGCCATAGAGGTGTTTATGAGGAGGGCCAAGCTTCCACCTCAGGCGCTCCAACACCATCCTTTCAGACACCTTCGAGATGCAACTGGTGAGGGAGATGGGTCTCACACTGCCAGGATCCCCAGGCTTAGGAATCGGTATGATGTCAGCCTCCTTCCATACGACAGGGAGTTTGCCAGCTCGCCAAGTCTGGTTGATGACTCCCAGGACAGCTGAATGTCCAGAATGGCCAGACCGAGTGATCATGCCATAGGTGATACCATCATGCCCCGGAGCAGTGTCTCGATGAGATGTGAAGGCTGCCTGGAGCTCCTGGTCGGTGAAGTCTTCATCCGTGACATCCCCAGCCTGGCATGCTGCTTGGATCACCATCACCCTTCTAGGAAGGAGGGTGGCTTGGAGGTCCTGGAGATCCTGAGGCAGTTGAGCCATGGCCGCTCTGGAGGTGAATAGGTCCACCAGACGCTCTGCCTCCGTTGCGGGGTCTGGGTGCAACCGAGCCACACTGCGACGCTGCCCAGTGGCCAATCGTAACTTGGTCCAAATCTCAGATAAGGTGGAGGAGTAGCTGAAGGAGGCACACCACTCGAACCATTTAGCCTGCCGGACCCTGTGTGAGACATGGCGTGCATGCCGCACCACTTCCCTGAGCAGACGCATGGACTCAACCGTGGGATTACGCCTGTGCATCTTGCGTACAACATTGATGCGGTGGTTCTGTTCCCTGATGTCCTCATTGTAAAACCACCAGTCACGTTTATATGACCCTCCGCCTGTAATCTTAGGTATTGCTGCCTCAGCTGCACATGTGAAGGCCACCTGCAAGCTTTGAGCCGCCTCATCTGGGTCTTCTGGAAGGGGAGACTCCGCCCACCAACGCTCAATGACCTCCTGGAAGCACTGCCAGTCGGCCTTTTTTAGATTCCATCTGGGGGTAGGTGTGGGGAGCGGGCACCGCTGGACCATCAGCGTAGTGACCACTGCAAAGTGATCACTGGTGAGACGGGGGTGGACCTCCCATCTCGCGCTCGAGAGCAACCGCCTAGAGATGAGTGTGACATCCAAGCGGCCACCATAGTGATGGGTTGGCTCACCATTATTGAGGAGGGCGATCTCAGGGACCTCCTCCAGCACAGCCGCAAGGTGCCTCCCAGCTGCGTTGGTAGGAGAGACAGAAGAAAGTATTGGGTGGTGGGCATTGACATCCCCAGCCACAACAAGACCCTCCCGTGGGGCGAGTGCTGCCACCTCTGAGATGTCAAGGGTGTACCGAGAGCTTCTGTAAATATTGTAAACCACGAGAGGTCCATCCGCCAGGTGTAGGGTGACAGCCTGAACCTCTACGCCCTCCCCACAGTCGATGGGGTCAGTGGAGATTGAATGAGGGATAGTGGTCCTGACGTAGATCGCCGTGCCCCTGCCAGTCCCTTCCAGGCGTTGAAGGTAGGCAGAGAATCCCGGAATACGTGGCTGCATTTGACGTGACAAATCGGTGAGTGTCTCCTGAAACAGGAAGACATCAACCTCATCCTGAACTGCAGCTTCAATCACTAAGTGAATTTTCCGCTGCAGCCCACAAATGTTCCACTGGAGGATCTTCAAGGGCCGCAGAGGTGGCTCACTGATTCCATCTCTGCCTGGGACTCGTCGTCCGTTGTTGGCGACTCCGGGGCCTCCTCCATCACAGACTGGAAGGACTCCTGGATGATGGCTTGAAGTTCCATTGAGTCTTTCCTGTCCAGTAGGACCACGCCCAGCATCCATGACAGGAGCTGCCTGCAGGCGCCCCTGTCCTCTGCCGACGGCAGCAGGCGACAGAGGAGCGCTGAGATGACCCCGATGGTTTTCTTCAGTCGATCCGGAAAGGATTCGACCATTACCTCTGCAGGCATTGAGCTGGACGACCCGTCGAGGCGGGGCTGGGTCACTGGGTATGTCTGGGTGGCTGTCGACACTGCAGCAGCATAAGCTGGGTGCACCCTGGGCCCGGCATGAGTGGCCATGGGCTTCCAAGTCCCCTGGCGGGGAACCTCTGCCTGTCGCTGGCCGCTCACAGGAGGGGCCTGTCCTTGGGAAGAGGCCTGCTGGCCGTATGGCAAGGAATGTTGGTGCCCAGCTGGGACCTGCTGGGCAGTGTGCCTGGCCTGTGGCTGTTTTTCCCAATGATTCTGCCTTCTTGGCCACCTTGCCATCTGACGCCGCAGTTGACCGCGCTGCTGCAAACCAGTGTCTGCCCTCTGATGCCCCCGCTGGGAGCCCAGTGCTGGGAACTCGCTGGTATTGCCCTCCTGCGGTATCCGGGGAACCGTGATTGGAGCCCATGCTGACTGTTGCTGGGCAGTTCCAAGGCTGGGTGGCGTCGGGGCTGTCGGGTCGTTCCGATGACGAACCTGCTGCCAGTGCTGCACCATCACAGGACAGCTCCGGTTCCAGGCATGGTGCCTCTTTGAGCAGTTGGCACACTTGGGCGCTGGCCGAAGGGCTTCGCCAGGTGGATGTTTGAGGATTGCAATGCAGTCCTTCGAGTCGTGTGCCTTGCTGCACACACCACACTTCTTCTCTCGCTGGCAGGTGGCTGCAATATGATTGAACCCCTGGCAGTTGAAGCATTGTACTGGGCCTGACAGGTATGGTCGGGTCTTGAATCTTCCCCAGACCCCAAGGTCCAGGTGCGTGGGAAGTGGACCTTTGTGGTGGATCAGCACCTGGCGGGTGGGCACCTTGTTCACCGTTGCAGTGAGTCGCTCCGCCTTGACAATATTGGGCACTTCCAAAATGGGGTCCAGTGGGAGGGGCACAGGGACGTGTAAAAGCACCCCCTTGTACACCTTCTCCGAAGCAAGCAGTTCCACCATGCTGGGATGGGTCACAACCAGCCCCTTCAACTCCTCGTAAGAGTCTTCGTCCCGAGGAATGACCAGAACCTCGTTCCTGAGAGTGAACTCGCAGCGGAACTTGAGGTGGGGGAGACCTTCCAGATACCTTACAAACCCGTAGTTGGGAACCTTGAATTTGTTGAAGGCCCTGGTTGCTTGTGCCCGAGCTGAGCGGGAACTCCTCCTTCCACGTGGAGTCAACCAGTCCCCGTCCACTGTGGAGGCCAACGCAACTGGTGTAGGGACCTGGGATGGCTCCATCCTTGCCACTTGAGGAGCTACTTCCTCCTGGCTTCCTTCCACGACCCCTATGGCCATCTGGGGGTGCAAGTCTTCTTGGGTAGGGGCTGCCGACGGACCTAGTGGCAGATTGGTAGGCACAGTAGTCTCCACTGCATCCTTGGCCTTCTTGGTGGGGGCTCCCACCTGCCCCACGTCGTCCTCCAACTCGTCCCCGCATTCCAAGGAACGTTTAGGCCGCTCTCCTGGATCTGTCATGGTGACTGTAGGTGTGGGGACAGAGCCAGCAGCAGAGCTGCTGCCTGTGACCTCACAGCCGCCCACACCGGGTGCAGAGCTGTGAGGCTCAGAGCCCCAGTCGGGGCCCGTAGCCACCCTCTCGTGGCTCACTGTTCTGAAGCACTGAACACAGTCCAAGGATCACCAGGAATGACGCTAATCTGTGCGTAAACTAACACAGATTTGTTTTTTTTATATTTTATTTAAAAGACATACATAGTACATAAAAGTAAACGACAAATTACATAGTGAAAACAGTGATGAAAAATTCTGCATAGTACATGTACTTTCCAATTAACATATTACATCTGAAAGACACAAATCTGTACAGTAAACAATGACCATTCCAATCCTTGAAGTAATGACATTATGTCTGGAACACTAAATCTAACCTAAAGACTCCTTGGCAAGTACATCTAATTCCTGATTGTACATCCTGCCACGGAATGTACACCTTACATTCTGAAAACACTACCCCCCCCCCCCCTTCTTGCGTGTCAAGCCACCTGACACGTAACAATCTTTATATGTAACTGTATATTGTATGAAATACTTTCATTATTCCATATTGAACAACATGATACGTTCAGTATCACTCAATGTATTGAGATAATATAAAATTCAATTCTACATGATTCATGTACAACGTATATCTACTAAACACCCAAACATATCACCTTCTCGAGGAAGGTATAAATATATACATATGTTGCATACACTTTACAACACAACCAGTGAAAACACAAAAACCTAATCCTATGTCATCCATCAATTACCCTATAATATATATCAATTCAATGGTAACCTAAACCTACGGGCTCTATAGAGCTCCCATGAAAAAACAATATGTAATAAGAAAACAGGATAAGTCAAGCTTTCTAAAAATATTTCACCCATATCATTAAAACCACTACTAAGATGTAAGTCTGTTAGCACAAAACATAACAGTGCATGACCTTCACACGTCGATAAATACTGAAGCCTTCCTACCACACGCAATACTTCATGTGTATATATATATTTCGCATTCACACAGTGCACCCACATTGTCATTTCATTACACACATACCAATAATTTCGTTGCAGATATATAATATTCCATCACATTACGACATCTGTCGTCCTTTGTCAATTACATAATTAATAATTAAATTGAAGAACTTGTATCGTTCACAACACACAACCCGCTCATCACACAGTCAAAGGCACTTATGTCTCAGTACTATATTCATTCTCTTCCACACTAAACCCTTTCACACTGTCCTTATCGGGAAGCCAGCCCGCCGCGACCCCTTACATTGCACGTAAATCCCATAAATCCCTCAACCTAAAACTCCGATAGCCCTCAGTAAAAGCAGTCTCCCAACTCCCTCCATAAATTTCCCTATTACGACACTTAGTTCTGTAAAATGTCGCAGCTAACACCTTTATCCTCTCATCCACGCCCACCTCCCTCATGGCCCATGACGTATATATAAAATCCGTGACCAAATACGCCACTGCATTCTCCACCATCTTACTCACCCCACCTATATCCAAACTTAAAGCCCGCAACACCTGCAACCCTCCCCCACCCACTAACCTAAACACCTTTCCTAACCAGACCCGCACAACTTCTATACAGTCACAAAAATATACCGCATGCAAAATTGTCTCCATGCTTCCACACGCTCTACATTCCCCTCCCTCCCTTATCCTCCTATTGAATAGGACAACCCCAGACGGCAAAATCCCATGTAAAAATCTAAACATTACCTCCCGAACACCCGGTTTTACACGTAATTGTTTTAGACGCGTCCATATTTCGTTCCACGCATACATAGGGTATGCTCCTTCAACAGCAGCCACCACTGACCTACCTTCCACTCCTTCGAGGACCCGCAATTTAACACACGACGGATCCCTCACTGTCATTAATAACCTCAACATGGCCTCACCAACTATTAAATCCCTACCCCCCCACCACCGTTGCATATCCTTACGTACTCTCACAAGTCCACCTCCCCTCCCGCCCCCCTCCCTTATATAACTTCGTTTTAGGTACACGCTCATCATCCTTTTTTCCAGAGGTAAAAGTCCCAGCCCTCCTCGACTGACCGGAAGTGTTAACACCGCTCTACTTAACCATTCGCAGCCCGATCCCCATATAAACCTAAAAACCCCATGTTGTAAACGTTTCACCTCACGTCTCATCAGCGGGTACATGACAACGACATGCCATATCTTGCTGTACAATAGCACGTTCGTCACTATTACTCTTTGATGCAGCGTTAGTTGCGCCGCCCTCAAACCACCAAGTCTTTTCAATACTCCATCCACTATTCTCACCGAATTCACCTCTTGAGCCACCCGTGTATTTCTCACATAAATTATCCCACATATCATTAGTTGATCCACCACCTTCCACCCACCCCCTACCACCTCATCCCCATTTGTACTATCCCTTAGGTCTAGAAACTTAGTCTTCTCAACATTAATTTTCATACCTGAAGCCTCCCCAAACACATCCACCACCTTACCCACCCTAAGCAAGTCCCTATTACCTCTCACCAAAACAGTCGTGTCATCCACATAACCTACGATACCAGCCCCCCCTCCCCCCGGTCAGTACCCTCCCCACCTCCCGCAACACACCTCCGAATGGCCCTATAAAATGGATCCTGTATACACGCAAACAATATTTGTGATAGTGGGCAGCCTTGGCGCAGTCCCCGTCGCATCTGTATTTTAACTCCTAGCCTCCCGTTAACCTGCACCCTCATCGACGCCCCCTGATACAATAATTTTGCCCAAGATATTATTTCTTCCCCAAAACCTTGCCAACGCATGAACCTCCATAACGCTTCCCTTTCTACACTATCATAAGCAGCCTTCCAATCTAACGCCAATACACCTCCATCACCCAACTCCCCCCGTTTCTCTATAAATTCTCGAATCATGCCATGCCCTTCATACATCGACCTTCCTGGCACCCCATATTGCCCCCTATCAATTACCTTGCCTATTACCCTCTTGATTCTGTTCCCTAATATTCTCGCAAACAACTTATAATCTCCACACATAAGCGAAAGTGCCCGATAATCCATTACCGTTGACTGCTCCCCTTTCGGTACCAACACCACAACGGCCGTCCGTTGCTGCTCTCCCATTACCTCAGCCGCCTTAAGTATGTTAAACAGCCTTACTAAAAAAAACCTCAGAACCCCCCAATTCTTTACGTAGAAATCATTTGGCAGTCCGTCTATACCCGGCGCCTTTCCCAAGCTCACTCCTGACAACGCCTGCCAAATCTCACACTCCGTAATCGGCCCACCTAATGCCACCCGATCTTGACCATCAAGCTCACACTGCACATACTCTCCCATTTCCCCCAATGCCACTTCACGGATGCCCACGCTTTGCGTATATGACTTAAACCAAGCGTCTACATATCCACTCATACCCTCTGTCGTTACCAATGCTTGACCCGCTCTATACCCTTCCATCCCTACATGTACGTTTAACCCCATCATCTCCATCGTCACTCTCCTCTTTCTCTGGCCTCTTAACACGCAAGCCGACGGCCGATCACCCCATAGCACTTCTTCCAATCCTCCCATAATTCGCGCACCATCAAAACGCTCGTTTTGCAATACCCTAATACTCTCCTTTAAACCCTCAATGTCCTGCACTGGATAGCTTGCTCCTCCTCGTGCATAACAGTCACGCAGCTGCCCTTCAAGATATCTTTGAAACCCATACTTTAACCGATTATATTCCCTCCCACGACAAATATAATATTCTCTGATACGATTTTTAGCCACCGAATCCCACCAATTTACCAGTTCATCATCCCCCGGCGCCTCATCCACCAACCGTTCCCACAATTGCGCAAAAGACTGACGACATTCCTCACCCTGCAAAAGCTTCACATTTAACTTCCAATAACCTTGACCCCTTCTAGGCAATCCCTCCCATTCTAGGTCCACCATTACTCCTCTGTGATCCGAAAAAACCGCGTCCACCACACGCACTCTGCTCACTATTACTGTTCGGGGCACATACAATCGATCCAGTCTAGCCGCATATCCACGTCTAACAAAAGTATGTTCTACAACCCCACCCCCCCAACGTCCATTAACCCCACTCCATTTAATAATTCCCCCAAAATCCCCGAACAATACCCTGCCCCTCTAGGTTCCACATCCTTACGCCTTATCACACAATTCCAATCACCACCAATTACAGCTACACCCGGCAAAGCACGCAAATAATATACTAGGACATCCTTCACAAATTTATTCTTAATACGCACATCTCCCTCTGCCGGACCATACACACACACCAAACTCATCTGTACCCTACCCCACCACCCATCTACACGAATCACCCTCCCCTCCCCACCCTCACAATGCCTCACTACGAACGGGCTAGTTTCCCTTACCAGGATGGCAACTCCTCCTTTCAACCTTATCGCATGCTCCACATACACATTATACCCATTCACCTTCAACTCATAACCTGGTCTGTAGTTGTGTTCCTGCACGAACACCACATCAACACTATTACGCACCAAATATTCACTAAACCATACACACTTTCTCTCTGATCTCAATCCATTAATGTTCAATGTCATGCACTTGAAGCTTACAGAGTGGTTTTCCTTCTTGACCCTGGTACTGTCTTGCCACCAGATCGTTTCGTGACACCTCGGTCCCTCTCCCCCCCTTTAGAAACGCTCTTAACCAACTCCTGCCCCTTAGGGCCGCTGTGTCCTCTCTGCGTAACTTCCGCCCAGGACTTTTTGCCAGTGCGCTGAGCAGGCGTGATCACGTCCTCGGAGTCAGATAGCGCAGCAGCGCGCTTCCGTGATGCTCCCTCTGCTTGCATCATGTCGTCTGTACATTGTCCTGGTGGACCTCCACCCCCACCGCTTGCATCAAAATATTCTTATCACACTGCGCAGACCGCAGATCCTGTTCCACGCCCTGATCCACAACAGACCCAAGAACTAGGTCTGGACTCCCAACCTTCCCAATACTCTTGTCAGCCAATAACACATTTAAAGCCATGGCTAATGAGTCTTCCACATCGCTATCACTCGCAGTCGGGGTGTCCTCTTCCAACACCTGAGCTGCGTTCAATGAAGGGGTGTCCCCCCCCTCGTCACACCTGCTGACTCCATCTCCTCCGCTCTCTCGACCTCCTCACTCCAGGACCCACCTTGTGTAGGCAGAGTCACATAGGGCAAATCTTGCTCCTCACCCTTCTCTACTGCTATATGTCGTTGCCATTGTTCCATGTTGCCACGCCTCCTTCCACACAGAGCCGCTAGGTGATCATATGACCCACACAACCGACAGGTCCGGCGTTGCCCAGCGTATGTCACAAACACCTGGGTACGAAATTCTGGCAGCACTACGTACGACGGAATAGGGTAACGTAACGTCATCTTCACAGAATACGTTCCTTCGAGTTTCCCTGCGTATGGCCCAGTAGCCCACTTCCCAACAGTGACCATATGTACTGTACCATATTTGCCCATCGCAAGACAATACCTGGAGTTTACCTGGAGAGAGTTTCGGGGGTCAACGCCCCCGCGGCCCGGTCTGTGACCAGGCCTCCTGGTGGATCAGCGCCTGATCAACCAGGCTGTTGCTGCTGGCTGCACGCAAACCAACGTACGAGCCACAGCCCGGCTGATCAGGAACTGTCTTTAGGTGCTTGTCCAGTGCCAGCTTGAAGACTGCCAGGGGTCTGTTGGTAATCCCCCTTATGTGTGCTGGGAGGCAGTTGAACAGTCTCGGGCCCCTGACACTTATTGTATGGTCTCTTAACGTGCTAGTGACACCCCTGCTTTTCATTGGGGGGATGGTGCATCGTCTGCCAAGTCTTTTGCTTTCGTAGTGAGTGATTTTCGTGTGCAAGTTTGGTACTAGTCCCTCTAGGATTTTCCAGGTGTATATAATCATGTATCTCTCCCTCCTGCGTTCCAGGGAATACAGGTTTAGAAACCTCAAGCGCTCCCAGTAATTGAGGTGTTTTATCTCCGTTATGCGCGCCGTGAAAGTTCTCTGTACATTTTCTAGGTCGGCAATTTCACCTGCCTTGAAAGGTGCTGTTAGAGTGCAGCAATATTCCAGCCTAGATAGAACAAGTGACCTGAAGAGTGTCATCATGGGCTTGGCCTCCCTAGTTTTGAAGGTTCTCATTATCCATCCTGTCATTTTTCTAGCAGATGCGATTGATACAATGTTATGGTCCTTGAAGGTGAGATCCTCCGACATAATCACTCCTAGGTCTTTGACGTTGGTGTTTCGCTCTATTTTGTGGCCAGAATTTGTTTTGTACTCTGATGAAGATTTAATTTCCTCATGTTTACCATATCTGAGTAATTGAAATTTCTCATCGTTGAACTTCATATTGTTTTCTGCAGCCCACTGAAAGATTTGGTTGATGTCCGCCTGGAGCCTTGCAGTGTCTGCAATGGAAGACACTGTCATGCAGATTCGGGTGTCATCTGCAAAGGAAGACACGGTGCTGTGGCTGACATCCTTGTCTATGTCGGATATGAGGATGAGGAACAAGATGGGAGCTAGTACTGTGCCTTGTGGGACAGAGCTTTTCACCGTAGCTGCCTCGGACTTTACTCTGTTGACGACTACTCTCTGTGTTCTGTTAGTGAGGAAATTATAGATCCATCGACCGACTTTTCCTGTTATTCCTTTAGCGCGCATTTTGTGCGCTATTACGCCATGGTCACACTTGTCGAAGGCTTTTGCAAAGTCTGTATATATTACATCTGCATTCTTTTTGTCTTCTAGTGCATTTAGGACCTTGTCGTAGTGATCCAGTAGTTGAGACAGACAGGAGCGACCTGTTCTAAACCCATGTTGCCCTGGGTTGTGTAACTGATGGGTTTCTAGATGGGTGGTGATCTTGCTTCTTAGGACCCTTTCAAAGATTTTTATGATATGGGATGTTAGTGCTATTGGTCTGTAGTTCTTTGCTGTTGCTTTACTGCCCCCTTTGTGGAGTGGGGCTATGTCTGTTGTTTTTAGTAACTGAGGGACGACCCCCGTGTCCATGCTCCCTCTCCATAGGATGGAAAAGGCTCGTGATAGGGGCTTCTTGCAGTTCTTGATGAACACAGAGTTCCATGAGTCTGGCCCTGGGGCAGAGTGCATGGGCATGTCATTTATCGCCTGTTCGAAGTCATTTGGCGTCAGGATAACATCGGATAGGCTTGTGTTAGTCAAATTTTGTGGCTCTCTCATAAAAAATTCATTTTGGTCTTCGACTCTCAGTCTGGTTAGCGGCTTGCTAAAAACTGAGTCATATTGGGACTTGAGTAGCTCACTCATTTCCTTGCTGTCATCTGTGTAGGACCCATCTTGTTTAAGTAGGGGCCCAATACTGGACGTTGTTCTCGATTTTGATTTGGCATAGGAGAAGAAATACTTTGGGTTTCTTTCGATTTCATTTATGGCTTTTAGTTCTTCCCGCGATTCCTGACTCCTAAAGGATTCTTTTAGCTTAAGTTCGATGCTTGCTATTTCTCTGACCAGTGTCTCCCTGCGCATTTCAGATATATTGACCTCTTTTAGCCGCTCTGTTATTCTTTTCCGTCGCCTGTAAAGGGAGCGCCTGTCTCTTTCTATTTTACATCTACTCCTCCTTTTTCTTAGAGGAATAAGCCTTGTGCATACATCGAGTGCCACCGAGTTAATCTGTTCTAGGCATAAGTTTGGGTCTGTGTTGCTTAGTATATCTTCCCAGCTTATATCGGTTAGGACTTGGTTTACTTGGTCCCACTTTATGTTTTTGTTATTGAAGTTGAATTTGGTGAATGCTCCCTCATGACTAGTCTCATTTTGTCGGTCTGGGGCTCCATGCATACATGTCTGAACCTCAATTATGTTGTGATCTGAGTATATTGTTTTTGATATGGTGACATTTCTTATCAGATCATCATTGTTAGTGAAGATGAGGTCTAGTGTATTCTCCAGTCTTGTAGGCTCTATTATTTGCTGGTTTAAATTGAATTTTGTGCAGAGATTTAAAAGCTCGTGTGAGTGTGAGTTTTCATCAGAGCTGCCTCCTGGTGTTATTTCTGCAACAATATTATTTGCTATATTCCTCCATTTTAGGTGCCTTAAGTTGAAATCCCCCAGGAGCAAGATGTTGGGTGCAGGAGCTGGAAGATTTTCCAGACAGTGGTCAATTTTTAACAGCTGTTCCTGGAATTGCTGGGATGTTGCATCCGGAGGCTTGTAGACTACCACAATGACTAGGTTTTGGTTCTCGACCTTTACTGCTAAAACTTCCACTACGTCATTTGAGGCATTAAGCAGTTCTGTGCAAACAAGTGACTCTGCAATGTACAGGCCAACCCCCCCCTTTTGCCTGTTCACTCTGTCACATCTGTATAGGTTGTAACCTGGGATCCATACTTCGTTGTCCAAGTGATCCTTTATGTGGGTCTCAGTGAAAGCCGCGAACATTGCCTTTGCCTCTGCAAGCAGTCCACGGATGAAAGGTATTTTGTTGTTTGTAGCTGGCTTTAGACCCTGTATATTTGCAAAGAAGAATGTTATCGGACTGGTGGTATTGTTGGTACTGGGGGGGGATTTTTTTTCCGGCATTAGTATCTGTATCTGTGGTTCCACTCCAGGAATGACTGGATTTGGTGTACGATTTCTGCCATTTCCTGCCAGTTTTTTTTCCTTCCTGGCACTAAAAAACCTCTCCCTCTTGAGTGGCTGTGGCTACCCAGGTTTTCCCATGGCCTGGATGTTTTGTATCTTTTTGTCCCCTTTAGATGGTATGCCTGGCAATTTAAGTTATAGCACAGTCTTTCCTGTACTGAAGAGGTACACATTTCAGGGTGAAAAAGCTTACAGGAAGGGAGTTTGCATTTTCCTGTTTTCATATGGGCATGGCATTTTCTAGGGTGGTCATAGTTGCATGTCCCATCTGTTTTTCCAGATTTCCCATGCCAGCAGATACCAAGTGCATAGTATGTGCACAGGCTTGGTTTCCGCTTGCCTTGGGTTTCTGTGACTGTATTCCCTGTTGGTGCATGTTTCCCTGTCTTACTTCTATCCTCCCTTCTATCCTTGCACGAGGGTTAAGGCTGTACGTAACCTTTTTACTTCCAAACAAGAACACTTTATTGCCTAAGATTTCGAAAAAAATTCTTAGCTTATTTACACTGAGGGATACACATGTCGGTGCGTATATCCTGTGTGTAAGGTTAGTAGAATACTTTACGTATACTCCGTGTATCAGTTGGCATTGGTAGATGATGTCTTTCTTCAGATAACTGACGCCAAGAGGTTAACATCAGTGGACAACCCAAGAAAGCCAAAAAGTGTGGCTTATTTCCGTTGGAGTCCTTACTAGGTAGTAGGTTGGTAGACAGCAACCACCCAGGGAAGTACTACCGTCCTGCCAGATGACTGTGAAACAGAAACCTGTAACTGTTTTGCATGATGGTAGGATTGCTGGTTTCTTTTTCTGTCTCATAAACACGCTAGATAACAGGGATATCTTGCTACTCCTACTTACACTTTGGTCACACTTCACAGACACGCACATGCATATATATATATATACATACATCTAGGTTTTTCTCCTTTTTCTAAATAGCTCTTGTTCCTCTTTATTTCTTCTATTGTCCATGGGGAAGTGGAAAAGAATCTTTCCTCCGTAAGCCATGCGTGTCGTATGAGGCGACTAAAATGCCGGGAGCAATGGGCTAGTAACCCCTTCTCCTGTAGACATTTACTAAAAAAGAGAAGAAGAAAAACTTTATAAAACTGGGATGCTTAAATGTGCGTGGATGTAGTGCGGATGACAAGAAACAGATGATTGCTGATGTTATGAATGAAAAGAAGTTGGATGTCCTGGCCCTAAGCGAAACAAAGCTGAAGGGGGTAGGGGAGTTTCGGTGGGGGGAAATAAATGGGATTAAATCTGGAGTATCTGAGAGAGTTAGAGCAAAGGAAGGGGTAGCAGTAATGTTGAATGATCAGTTATGGAAGGAGAAAAGAGAATATGAATGTGTAAATTCAAGAATTATGTGGATTAAAGTAAAGGTTGGATGCGAGAAGTGGGTCATAATAAGCGTGTATGCACCTGGAGAAGAGAGGAATGCAGAGGAGAGAGAGAGATTTTGGGAGATGTTAAGTGAATGTATAGGAGCCTTTGAACCAAGTGAGAGAGTAATTGTGGTAGGGGACCTGAATGCTAAAGTAGGAGAAACTTTTAGAGAGGGTGTGGTAGGTAAGTTTGGGGTGCCAGGTGTAAATGATAATGGGAGCCCTTTGATTGAACTTTGTATAGAAAGGGGTTTAGTTATAGGTAATACATATTTTAAGAAAAAGAGGATAAATAAGTATACAAGATATGATGTAGGGCGAAATGACAGTAGTTTGTTGGATTATGTATTGGTAGATAAAAGACTGTTGAGTAGACTTCAGGATGTACATGTTTATAGAGGGGCCACAGATATATCAGATCACTTTCTAGTTGTAGCTACACTGAGAGTAAAAGGTAGATGGGATACAAGGAGAATAGAAGCATCAGGGAAGAGAGAGGTGAAGGTTTATAAACTAAAAGAGGAGGCAGTTAGGGTAAGATATAAACAGCTATTGGAGGATAGATGGGCTAATGAGAGCATAGGCAATGGGGTCGAAGAGGTATGGGGTAGGTTTAAAAATGTAGTGTTAGAGTGTTCAGCAGAAGTTTGTGGTTACAGGAAAGTGGGTGCGGGAGGGAAGAGGAGCGATTGGTGGAATGATGATGTGAAGAGAGTAGTAAGGGAGAAAAAGTTAGCATATGAGAAGTTTTTACAAAGTAGAAGTGATGCAAGGAGGGAAGAGTATATGGAGAAAAAGAGAGAGGTTAAGAGAGTGGTGAAGCAATGTAAAAAGAGAGCAAATGAGAGAGTGGGTGAGATGTTATCAACAAATTTTGTTGAAAATAAGAAAAAGTTTTGGAGTGAGATTAACAAGTTAAGAAAGCCTAGAGAACAAATGGATTTGTCAGTTAAAAATAGGAGAGGAGAGTTATTAAATGGAGAGTTAGAGGTATTGGGAAGATGGAGGGAATATTTTGAGGAATTGTTAAATGTTGATGAAGATAGGGAAGCTGTGATTTCGTGTATAGGGCAAGGAGGAACAACATCTTGTAGGAGTGAGGAAGAGCCAGTTGTGAGTGTGGGGGAAGTTCGTGAGGCAGTAGGTAAAATGAAAGGGGGTAAGGCAGCCGGGATTGATGGGATAAAGATAGAAATGTTAAAAGCAGGTGGGGATATAGTTTTGGAGTGGTTGGTGCAATTATTTAATAAATGTATGGAAGAGGGTAAGGTACCTAGGGATTGGCAGAGAGCATGCATAGTTCCTTTGTATAAAGGCAAAGGGGATAAAAGAGAGTGCAAAAATTATAGGGGGATAAGTCTGTTGAGTATACCTGGCAAAGTGTATGGTAGAGTTATTATTGAAAGAATTAAGAGTAAGACGGAGAATAGGATAGCAGATGAACAAGGAGGCTTTAGGAAAGGTAGGGGGTGTGTGGACCAGGTGTTTACAGTGAAACATATAAGTGAACAGTATTTAGATAAGGCTAAAGAGGTCTTTGTGGCATTTATGGATTTGGAAAAGGCGTATGACAGGGTGGATAGGGGGGCAATGTGGCAGATGTTGCAGGTGTATGGTGTAGGAGGTAGGTTACTGAAAGCAGTGAAGAGTTTTTACGAGGATAGTGAGGCTCAAGTTAGAGTATGTAGGAAAGAGGGAAATTATTTCCCAGTAAAAGTAGGCCTTAGACAAGGATGTGTGATGTCACCGTGGTTGTTTAATATATTTATAGATGGGGTTGTAAGAGAAGTAAATGCGAGGGTCTTGGCAAGAGGCGTGGAGTTAAAAGATAAAGAATCACACATAAAGTGGGAGTTGTCACAGTTGCTCTTTGCTGATGACACTGTGCTCTTGGGAGATTCTGAAGAGAAGTTGCAGAGATTGGTGGATGAATTTGGTAGGGTGTGCAAAAGAAGAAAATTGAAAGTGAATACAGGAAAGAGTAAGGTTATGAGGATAACAAAAAGATTAGGTGATGAAAGATTGGATATCAGATTGGAGGGAGAGAGTATGGAGGAGGTGAATGTATTCAGATATTTGGGAGTGGACGTGTCAGCGGATGGGTCTATGAAAGATGAGGTGAATCATAGAATTGATGAGGGGAAAAGGGTGAGTGGTGCACTTAGGAGTCTGTGGAGACAAAGAACTTTGTCCTTGGAGGCAAAGAGGGGAATGTATGAGAGTATAGTTTTACCAACGCTCTTATATGGGTGTGAAGCATGGGTGATGAATGTTGCAGCGAGGAGAAGGCTGGAGGCAGTGGAGATGTCATGTCTGAGAGCAATGTGTGGTGTGAATATAATGCAGAGAATTCGTAGTTTGGAAGTTAGGAGGAGGTGCGGGATTACCAAAACTGTTGTCCAGAGGGCTGAGGAAGGGTTGTTGAGGTGGTTCGGACATGTGGAGAGAATGGAGCGAAACAGAATAACTTCAAGAGTGTATCAGTCTGTAGTGGAAGGAAGGCGGGGTAGGGGTCGGCCTAGGAAAGGTTGGAGGGAGGGGGTAAAGGAGGTTTTGTGTGCGAGGGGCTTGGACTTCCAGCAGGCATGCGTGAGCGTGTTTGATAGGAGTGAATGGAGACAAATGGTTTTTAATACTTGACGTGCTGTTGGAGTGTGAGCAAAGTAACATTTATGAAGGGGTTCAGGGAAACCGGCAGGCCGGACTTGAGTCCTGGAGATGGGAAGTACAGTGCCTGCACTCTGAAGGAGGGGTGTTAATGTTGCAGTTTAAAAACTGTAGTGTAAAGCACCCTTCTGGCAAGACAGTGATGGAGTGAATGATGGTGAAAGTTTTTCTTTTTCGGGCCACCCTGCCTTGGTGGGAATCGGCCAGTGTGATAATAAAATAAAATATATATATATATATTATATATATAATACTATATATATCACCTGTTTACTGTGATCTTAGTGCATATGCATACAGATATATATTGATATACACTGTAATGTGTAATGATCGGTGCACATTTCTTATAATGGTGAATGCTATGCGATGTTTTATTGTTGTATACTAATGACATCTATTGTTAAAGGTTATTTTGGTTCTAAGAATTGTAACTGCAGAGTCTGATATGGTAGTAAAGTATCTGGTGACCACGATGGATATAGTGTCCTGAAGTTTTACCATTGTATTCTCTTACTGCTTCTGGTAGATACACAGTATATACGTCGAAGACACCAGTAACACGACACCCATTTCGTAATAACTTGTAATTGGATCTGTCTTTGGAACGGTAAACCCAAGAAAAATGGGTTGTGGCAAAGATCACATCAGTGATTCCACACGCGGAAAAACGCGTGAAGCAGCGTTCATGGGAAAGGCAGAGACTCTGATCTCATGAAGGTTTAAAGTTTATGACAATATTTTATAACAACGAATATCTGGATAATCAAAGCGTTTCAACCGTTAATGAGGTATTAGTAATTGCTGTTTATCTTGTAGTTTATGTGTAAGCTTAGATATTTGTGGTTGAAGATGTGGATCTATATTATATTCTGGCCCTGATTGACTTTGTCATGTCTATTTTTAAATTCAGGTTTAAATTTTGACTCTAATAAAGTTCTTCCTAATGTATTCAACTCGCCCACTATCTTCACACTGAAAGAATTCTTCGTGCCTTTGCTTCAGTTGAATTTAATTTTCACATGATCCCTCGTTTTGTTGCTATACATTTCTATATATTGTATAAACATAAAATTAGAATTTCCTAAGCCTGTGAATATGAGGGACGACTCGTTTTTATGCTATTATTTTCACTTCAAGTGAGTGAAAAATTTAAGGTTGTCTTAGAGCACTCGAGTCAAATGTTTAATGTTATTTTACAACTGAGTTCTGGAGTTTACCTGGAGTTTACCTGGAGAGAGTTTCGGGGGTCAACGCCCCCGCGGCCCGGTCTGTGACCAGGCCTCCTGGTGGATCAGCGCCTGATCAACCAGGCTGTTGCTGCTGGCTGCACGCAAACCAACGTACGAGCCACAGCCCGGCTGATCAGGAACTGACTTTAGGTGCTTGTCCAGTGCCAGCTTGAAGACTGCCAGGGGTCTGTTGGTAATCCCCCTTATGTGTGCTGGGAGGCAGTTGAACAGTCTCGGTCCCCTGACACTTATTGTATGGTCTCTTAACGTGCTAGTGACACCCCTGCTTGTACTCACCTAGTTGTACTCACCTAGTTGAGGTTGCGGGGGTCGAGTCCGAGCTCCTGGCCCCGCCTCTTCACTGATCGCTACTAGGTCACTCTCCCTGAGCCGTGAGCTTTATCATACCTCTGCTTAAAGCTATGTATGGATCCTGCCTCCACTACATCGCTTCCCAAACTATTCCACTTACTGACTACTCTGTGGCTGAAGAAATACTTCCTAACATCCCTGTGATTCATCTGTGTCTTCAGCTTCCAACTGTGTCCCCTTGTTACTGTGTCCAATCTCTGGAACATCCTGTCTTTGTCCACCTTGTCAATTCCTCTCAGTATTTTGTATGTCGTTATCATGTCCCCCCTATCTCTCCTGTCCTCCAGTGTCGTCAGGTTGATTTCCCTTAACCTCTCCTCGTAGGACATACCTCTTAGCTCTGGGACTAGTCTTGTTGCAAACCTTTGCACTTTCTCTAGTTTCTTCACGTGCTTGGCTAGGTGTGGGTTCCAAACTGGTGCCGCATACTCCAATATGGGCCTAACGTACACGGTGTACAGGGTCCTGAATGATTCCTTATTAAGATGTCGGAATGCTGTTCTGAGGTTTGCTAGGCGCCCATATGCTGCAGCAGTTATTTGGTTGATGTGCGCTTCAGGAGATGTGCCTGGTGTTATACTCACCCCAAGATCTTTTTCCTTGAGTGAGGTTTGTAGTCTCTGACCCCCTAGACTGTACTCCGTCTGCGGCCTTCTTTGCCCTTCCCCAATCTTCATGACTTTGCACTTGGTGGGATTGAACTCCAGGAGCCAATTGCTGGACCAGGTCTGCAGCCTGTCCAGATCCCTTTGTAGTTCTGCCTGGTCTTCGATCGAGTGAATTCTTCTCATCAACTTCACGTCATCTGCAAACAGGGACACCTCAGAGTCTATTCCTTCCGTCATGTCGTTCACAAATACCAGAAACAGCACTGGTCCTAGGACTGACCCCTGCGGGACCCCGCTGGTCACAGGTGCCCACTCTGACACCTCGCCACGTACCATGACTCGCTGCTGTCTTCCTGACAAGTATTCCCTGATCCATTGTAGTGCCTTCCCTGTTATCCCTGCTTGGTCCTCCAGTTTTTGCACCAATCTCTTGTGTGGAACTGTGTCAAACGCCTTCTTGCAGTCCAAGAAAATGCAATCCACCCACCCCTCTCTCTCTTGTCTTACTGCTGTCACCATGTCATAGAACTCCAGTAGGTTTGTGACACAGGATTTCCCGTCCCTGAAACCATGTTGGCTGCTGTTGATGAGATCATTCCTTTCTAGGTGTTCCACCACTCTTCTCCTGATAATCTTCTCCATGATTTTGCATACTATACATGTCAGTGACACTGGTCTGTAGTTTAATGCTTCATGTCTGTCTCCTTTTTTAAAGATTGGGACTACATTTGCTGTCTTCCATGCCTCAGGCAATCTCCCTGTTTCGATAGATGTATTGAATATTGTTGTTAGGGGTACACATAGCGCCTCTGCTCCCTCTCTCAATACCCATGGGGAGATGTTATCTGGCCCCATTGCCTTTGAGGTATCTAGCTCACTCAGAAGCCTCTTCACTTCTTCCTCGGTTGTGTGCACTGTGTCCAGCACTTGGTGGTGTGCCCCACCTCTCCGTCTTTCTGGAGTCCCTTCTGTCTCCTCTGTGAACACTTCTTTGAATCTCTTGTTGAGTTCTTCACATACTTCACGGTCATTTCTTGTTGTCTCTCCTCCTTCCTTCCTTAGCCTGATTACCTGGTCCTTGACTGTTGTTTTCCTCCTGATGTGGCTGTACAACAGTTTCGGGTCAGATTTGGCTTTCGCTGCTATGTCATTTTCATATTGTCTTTGGGCCTCCCTTCTTATCTGTGCATATTCGTTTCTGGCTCTACGACTGTTCTCCTTATTCTCCTGGGTCCTTTGCCTTCTATATTTCTTCCATTCCCTAGCACACTTGGTTTTTGCCTCCCTGCACCTTTGGGTAAACCATGGGCTCATCCTGGCTTTTTCATTAATCCTGTTACCCTTGGGTACAAACCTCTCCTCAGCCTCCTTGCATTTTGTTGCTACATATTCCATCATCTCATTAACTGGCTTCCCTGCCAGTTCTCTGTCCCACTGAACCCCGTTCAGGTAGTTCCTCATTCCTGTGTAGTCCCCTTTCTTGTAGTTTGGCTTCATTCGTCCTGGCCTTCCTGCTTCTCCCTCCACTTGTAGCTCTACTGTGTATTCGAAGCTTAAAACCACATGGTCACTGGCCCCAAGGGGTCTTTCATATGTGATGTCCTCGATATCTGCACTACTCAAGGTGAATACTAAGTCCAGCCTTGCTGGTTCATCCTCTCCTCTCTCTCTTGTAGTGTCCCTTACGTGTTGGCACATGAAGTTTTCCAGTACCACCTCCATCATCTTAGCCCTCCATGTATCTTGGCCCCCATGTGGGTCCAAGTTCTCCCAATCGATCTCCTTGTGGTTAAAGTCACCCATGATCAGGAGCTTTGCCCTGCATGCATGAGCTCTTCTGGCCACTCTAGCCAGTGTGTCAACCATCGCTCTATTGCTCTCGTCGTACTCTTGCCTTGGCCTCCTGCTGTTCTGTGGTGGGTTATACATCACTGCTATTACCACCTTGGGACCTCCAGAGTGAAGTGTTCCCACTATGTAATCACTTTCTTCTCCGCTGTCTCCTCTCTCCAGCTCATCAAAATTCCAGCGATTTTTGATCAGCAACGCCACTCCTCCACCCCCCCTGTTCCCTCTGTCTTTCCTCAGGATTTGGTATCCCGTTGGAAAGATGGCATCTGTTATCATACCTGTAAGCTTGGTTTCTGTGAGAGCTATGATGTCCGGTGATGCTTCTTTGACTCTTTCATGCCACTCCTCCCACTTATTTGTTATTCCATCAGCGTTTGTGTACCATACCTTCAGTTTCCTTTCCAACACTGTGGTTTGGGGGGCCTGTGAGGGTGGGAGACCTGGTGGCATACTGTGGGATTCTATAGCTCGGTGTTGGGTGGAGGCTGTGGGTATGGATTGTAGTGTGTGTTGGGATGGTGTGATAGGTTGTATGGTTCTGAGAGTAGTTGTGTGTGTGCTTGCCCTTGCTGTTCTGTTCTGCTCTGACTGACCTCTGCTGGTTCCCTCCTTGTCTCTTTTCCTAGCTCCTTTCGCTTTTTTGTCCTCTCCCTCAGCTGCTGTCGTTCTGATTTTGTTCTGTCTCTGTCTAGGAACACCCTCTTGTACTCTTCCGAGTATTTCAATCGTGGTTTCTCTTGGAGGATCCTGTTCCGCACTGTTTCCGTCCTGAGAATCAGCTTGATTGGTCGGTTTCTCCCCTTCGAGTACCCCCCTATTCTCTGAAAATTTACAATCTCGTCCATCTCTTCACCTATTTCCGTGATGATTTTCTCAATCTCCTTTCTTTCTTCCTGCTGCCTTTCAGTGTGTGTCCTTTCCTCTCTCTCCTGAAGCCCATGGATAAACACTGATTTTGCCCTTTCTTCCTCCCATTGCCTCACCCTCTGTGACTCTGGATCCTGCCTGTATGTGGTCAGTTTCTCCCTTGATTTTTCCAGTGGCTCTTGATAGCCTGGTTGTGCCTCAGCATTCGACCTATCACCCTCTCCATCTGCAACCAGCTGATCTTCCCTTTCACTCCTTGGTCCTCCTTGGCAGACTGATATGACCTTAGCATAATTCATAATTCCTTCCTTCCTGTTCGGCCTCGCAGCTTCATATGCTGTGTCTTCTCTGGTCACTGCCCCTGTAACTCGCTTCAGCCTATTTATCTCAACTTCTAGGACCCTTATCTTGGCTACTGCAGTTTCGACTTGTGCCTCCCAATTCTTTGTCTCCTTCTCCAACCTCTTTTCCAATTTCACAGAGAGCTCTTTCTCCATTTTTTCAGAAAGCTCTCCTAATTTTCTCTCCCACTCTTGTTCCATCCTTTTCCACTGCTCCTCCATCCACTCCTCCCTACCAGAACCATTCTCATCTGATCCTTGGTTCCTGCGAGTCCCCACCATTTTTTTTTTTTTTTTTTTTTTTTTTTTTTTTTTTTTTTTTTTTTTTAGAGAAGAGAGAAGGGAAAGATAGAGGGGGAGAGAGAGTGAAGGGAAGAGTAGGAGAGGGGAGAGTTAGAAGGGAAAATGGGGACAAGAGAGAGCAAGAGAGAGAGAGAGAGCAAGAGAGAGAGAGAGAGATAGAGAGAGAGAGAGAGAGAGAGAGAGAGATAGAGAGAGAGAGAGGTGTGTGCGTGTGTGTGTGTGTGTGTGTGTGTGTGTGTGTGTGTGTGTGTGTGTACTCACCTATTTGTACTCACCTATTTGTGGTTGCAGGGGTCGAGTCATAGCTCCTGGCCCCGCCTCTTCGCTGATTGCTACTAGGTCCTCTCTCTCCCTGCCCCATGAGCTTTATCATACCTCGCCTTAAAACTATGTATGGTTCCCGCCTCCACTACGTCACTTTCTAGGCTATTCCACGGCCTGACTACTCTATGACTGAAGAAATACTTCCTAACATCCCTTTGATTCATCTGAGTCTTCAACTTCCAATTGTGACCTCTTGTGTCTGTGTCCCATCTCTGGAACATCCCGTCTTTGTCCACCTTGTCTATTCCGCGCAGTATTTTATATGTCGTTATCATGTCTCCCCTGACCCTCCTGTCCTCCAGTGTCGTCAGGCCGATTTCCCTCAACCTTTCTTCGTAGGACAATCCCCGTAGCTCTGGGACTAGTCTTGTTGCAAACCTTTGCACTTTCTCTAATTTCTTGACGTGCTTGACTAGGTGTGGATTCCAAACTGGTGCTGCATACTCCAGTATGGGCCTGACGTAAATGGTATACAGAGTCTTGAACGAATCCTTACTGAGGTATCGGAACGCTATCCGTAGGTTTGCCAGGCGCCCGTATGCTGCAGCAGTTATCTGATTGATGTGCGCCTCAGGAGATATGCTCGGTGTTATACTCACCCCCAGATCTTTTTCCTTGAGTGAGGTTTGCAGTCTTTGGCCATCTAAACTATATTGTGTCTGCGGTCTTCTTTGCCCTTCCCCAATCTTCATGACTTTGCATTTGGCAGGGTTAAACTCAAGGAGCCAGTTGCTGGACCAGGCTTGTAGCCTGTCCAGGTCTCTTTGTAGTCCTGCCTGATCCTCATCCGATTTGATTCTTCTCATTAACTTCACATCATCTGCAAACAAGGACACTTCTGAGTCTATCCCTTCCGTTATGTCGTTCACATATACCAAGAACAGCACAGGTCCTAGGACTGACCCCTGTGGAACCCCGCTTGTCACAGGCGCCCACTCTGACACCTCGTCACGTACCATGACTCGTTGTTGCCTCCCTGTCAGGTATTCTCTGATCCATTGCAGTGCCTTTCCTGTTATGTGTGCCTGATCCTCTAGCTTTTGCAGTAACCTCTTGTGAGGAACTGTGTCGAAGGCCTTCTTGCAGTCCAAAAAAATGCAGTCGATCCACCCCTCTCTCTCTTGTCTTACTTCTGTCACCTTGTCATAAAACTCTAGTAGGTTTGTGACACAGGATTTTCCTTCCCTGAAACCGTGCTGGTTGTCAATTATACACTTGTTTCTTTCCAGGTGCTCCACCACTCTCCTCCTGATGATCTTCTCCATGACCTTGCATACTATACACGTTAGTGATACAGGTCTGTAGTTTAGTGCCTCATGTCTGTCTCCCTTTTTAAAAATTGGGACTACATTTGCCATCTTCCATACCTCAGGGAGTTGCCCAGTTTCAAATGATGTGTTGAAGATCTTTGTTAATGGCTCACACAATATCTCTGCTCCCTCTTTAAGGACCCATGGAGAGATGTTGTCTGGTCCCACCGCCTTTGAGGTGTCAAGTTCGCATAGCAGCTTCTTCACCTCCTCCTTGGTTATATGTACCTCATCCAGCACTTGCTGGTGTGCCCCCCTGTTCTGATTTCCTGGAGTCCTACTGGTTTCCACTGTAAATACTTCTTTAAATCTCGTGTTGAGCTCCTGACATACCTCTCGGTCGTTTCTTGTGAATTCCCCATCACCCTTCCTCAGTCTGATTACCTGGTCCTTGACTGTTGTTTTCCTCCTGATGTGGCTGTACAACAGCTTCGGGTCAGTCTTGACTTTCGATGCTATGTCATTTTCATATTGTCGCTGAGCCTCCCTTCTTATCTGTGCATATTCGTTTCTGGCTCTTCGGCTAATCTCTTTATTTTCCTGAGTTCTCTGTCTTCTGTACCTTTTCCATTCTCTAGTACACCTAGTTTTTGCCTCCCTACACCTTTGGGTGAACCAAGGACTCGTTCTGTTCTTCCCATTATTTCTGTTTCCCTTGGGAACAAACCTCTCCTCTGCCTCCTTGCATTTTGTTGCCACATAGTCCATCATTTCTTGTACTGGTTTTCCTGTCAGTTCCCTCTCCCACTGAATGTCTTGAAGGAAGTTCCTCATGTGAGTAGTTCCCCCTTTTGTGTGTGTGTGTGTGTGTGTGTGTGTGTGTGTGTGTGTGTGTGTGTGTGTGTGTGTGTGTGTGTGTGTGTGTGTGTGTGTGTACTCACCTAGTTGTACTCACCTAGTTGTTGCAGGGGTCGAGTCCGAGCTCCTGGCCCCGCCTCTTCACTGATCGCTACTAGGTCACTCTCCCTGAACCGTGAGCTTTATCATACCTCTGCTTAAAGCTATGTATGGATCCTGCCTCCACTACATCGCTTCCCAAACTATTCCACTTACTGACTACTCTGTGGCTGAAGAAATACTTCCTAACATCCCTGTGATTCATCTGTGTCTTCAACTTCCAACTGTGTCCCCTTGTTACTGTGTCCAATCTCTGGAACATCCTGTCTTTGTCCACCTTGTCAATTCCTCTCAGTATTTTGTATGTCGTTATCATGTCCCCCCTATCTCTCCTGTCCTCCAGTGTCGTCAGGTTGATTTCCCTTAACCTCTCCTCGTAGGACATACCTCTTAGCTCTGGGACTAGTCTTGTTGCAAACCTTTGCACTTTCTCTAGTTTCTTTACGTGCTTGGCTAGGTGTGGGTTCCAAACTGGTGCCGCATACTCCAATATGGGCCTAACGTACACGGTGTACAGGGTCCTGAACGATTCCTTATTAAGATGTCGGAATGCTGTTCTGAGGTTTGCTAGGCGCCCATATGCTGCAGCAGTTATTTGGTTGATGTGCGCTTCAGGAGATGTGCCTGGTGTTATACTCACCCCAAGATCTTTTTCCTTGAGTGAGGTTTGTAGTCTCTGGCCCCCTAGACTGTACTCCGTCTGCGGTCTTCTTTGCCCTTCCCCAATCTTCATGACTTTGCACTTGGTGGGATTGAACTCCAGGAGCCAATTGCTGGACCAGGTCTGCAGCCTGTCCAGATCCCTTTGTAGTTCTGCCTGGTCTTCGATCGAGTGAATTCTTCTCATCAACTTCACGTCATCTGCAAACAGGGACACCTCAGAGTCTATTCCTTCCGTCATGTCGTTCACAAATACCAGAAACAGCACTGGTCCTAGGACTGACCCCTGTGGGACCCCGCTGGTCACAGGTGCCCACTCTGACACCTCGCCACGTACCATGACTCGCTGCTGTCTTCCTGACAAGTATTCCCTGATCCATTGTAGTGCCTTCCCTGTTATCCCTGCTTGGTCCTCCAGTTTTTGCACCAATCTCTTGTGTGGAACTGTGTCAAACGCCTTCTTGCAGTCCAAGAAAATGCAATCCACCCACCCCTCTCTCTCTTGTCTTACTGCTGTCACCATGTCATAGAACTCCAGTAGGTTTGTGACACAGGATTTCCCGTCCCTGAAACCATGTTGGCTGCTGTTGATGAGATCATTCCTTTCTAGGTGTTCCACCACTCTTCTCCTGATAATCTTCTCCATGATTTTGCATACTATACATGTCAGTGACACTGGTCTGTAGTTTAATGCTTCATGTCTGTCTCCTTTTTTAAAGATTGGGACTACATTTGCTGTCTTCCATGCCTCAGGCAATCTCCCTGTTTCGATAGATGTATTGAATATTGTTGTTAGGGGTACACATAGCGCCTCTGCTCCCTCTCTCAATACCCATGGGGAGATGTTATCTGGCCCCATTGCCTTTGAGGTATCTAGCTCACTCAGAAGCCTCTTCACTTCTTCCTCGGTTGTGTGCACTGTGTCCAGCACATGGTGGTGTGCCCCACCTCTCCGTCTTTCTGGAGCCCCTTCTGTCTCCTCTGTGAACACTTCTTTGAATCTCTTGTTGAGTTCCTCACATACTTCACGGTCATTTCTTGTTGTCTCTCCTCCTTCCTTCCTTAGCCTGATTACCTGGTCCTTGACTGTTGTTTTCCTCCTGATGTGGCTGTACAACAGTTTCGGGTCAGATTTGGCTTTCGCTGCTATGTCATTTTCATATTGTCTTTGGGCCTCCCTTCTTATCTGTGCATATTCGTTTCTGGCTCTACGACTGCTCTCCTTATTCTCCTGGGTCCTTTGCCTTCTATATTTCTTCCATTCCCTAGCACACTTGGTTTTTGCCTCCCTGCACCTTTGGGTAAACCATGGGCTCATCCTGGCTTTTTCATTATTCCTGTTACCCTTGGGTACAAACCTCTCCTCAGCCTCCTTGCATTTTGTTGCTACATATTCCATCATCTCATTAACTGGCTTCCCTGCCAGTTCTCTGTCCCACTGAACCCCGTTCAGGAAGTTCCTCATTCCTGTGTAGTCCCCTTTCTTGTAGTTTGGCTTCATTCGTCCTGGCCTTCCTGCTTCTCCCTCCACTTGTAGCTCTACTGTGTATTCGAAGCTTAAAACCACATGGTCACTGGCCCCAAGGGGTCTTTCATATGTGATGTCCTCGATATCTGCACTACTCAAGGTGAATACTAAGTCCAGCCTTGCTGGTTCATCCTCTCCTCTCTCTCTTGTAGTGTCCCTTACGTGTTGGTACATGAAGTTTTCCAGTACCACCTCCATCATCTTAGCCCTCCATGTATCTTGGCCCCCATGTGGGTCCAAGTTCTCCCAATCGATCTCCTTGTGGTTAAAGTCACCCATGATCAGGAGCTTTGCCCTGCATGCATGAGCTCTTCTGGCCACTGCAGCCAGTGTGTCAACCATCGCTCTATTGCTCTCGTCGTACTCTTGCCTTGGCCTCCTGCTGTTCTGTGGTGGGTTATACATCACTGCTATTACCACCTTGGGACCTCCAGAGTGAAGCGTTCCCGCTATGTAATCACTTTCTTCTCCGCTGTCTCCTCTCTCCAGCTCATCAAAATTCCAGCGATTTTTGATCAGCAATGCCACTCCTCCACCCCCCCTGTTCCCTCTGTCTTTCCTCAGGATTTGGTATCCCGTTGGAAAGATGGCATCTGTTATCATACCTGTAAGCTTGGTTTCTGTGAGAGCTATGATGTCCGGTGATGCCTCTTTGACTCTTTCATGCCACTCCTCCCACTTATTTGTTATTCCATCAGCGTTTGTGTACCATACCTTCAGTTTCCTTTCCAACACTGTGGTTTGGGGGGCCTGTGAGGGTGGGAGACCTGGTAGTGGGAGACCTGTGTGTGTGTACTGTGTGTGTGTGTGTGTGTGTGTGTGTGTTTTTCTAGGCTATTCCACTGCCTGACAACTCTTTGACTGAAGAAATACTTCCTAACATCTCTCTGACTCATTTGTGTCTTCAACTTCCAATTGTGGCCTCTTGTTTCTGTGTCCCCTCCCTGGAACATCCTGTCTTTGTCCACCTTGTCTATTCCACGCAGTATTTTATATGTCGTTATCATGTCTCCCCTGACCCTCCTGTCCTCCAGTGTCGTCAGGCCGATTTCCCTTAATCTTTCTTCATAGGACATTCCCCTTAGCTCTGGAACTAACCTTGTCGCAAACCTTTGTACTTTCTCTAGTTTCTTGACGTGCTTGATCAAGTGCGGGTTCCAAACAGGTGCTGCATACTCCAGTATGGGCCTGACATACACGGTGTACAGTGTCTTGAACGATTCCTTACTAAGGTATCGGAATGCTGTTCTCAGGTTTGCCAGGCGCCCATATGCTGCAGCAGTTATCTGTTGATGTGTGTTGTGTGTGTGTGTGTGTGTGTGTGTGTGTGTGTGTGTGTCACCTATCACCTGTACTCACCTATTTGTGGTTGCAGGGGTCGAGTCATAGCTCCTGGCCCCGCCTCTTCGCTGATTGCTACTAGGTCCTCTCTCTCCCTGCCCCATGAGCTTTATCATACCTCGCCTTAAAACTATGTATGGTTCCCGCCTCCACTACGTCACTTTCTAGGCTATTCCACGGCCTGACTACTCTATGACTGAAGAAATACTTCCTAACATCCCTTTGATTCATCTGAGTCTTCAACTTCCAATTGTGACCTCTTGTGTCTGTGTCCCTTCTCTGGAACATCCCGTCTTTGTCCACCTTGTCTATTCCGCGCAGTATTTTATATGTCGTTATCATGTCTCCCCTGACCCTCCTGTCCTCCAGTGTCGTCAGGCCGATTTCCCTCAACCTTTCTTCGTAGGACAATCCCCGTAGCTCTGGGACTAGTCTTGTTGCAAACCTTTGCACTTTCTCTAATTTCTTGACGTGCTTGACTAGGTGTGGATTCCAAACTGGTGCTGCATACTCCAGTATGGGCCTGACGTAAATGGTATACAGAGTCTTGAACGAATCCTTACTGAGGTATCGGAACGCTATCCGTAGGTTTGCCAGGCGCCCGTATGCTGCAGCAGTTATCTGATTGATGTGCGCCTCAGGAGATATGCTCGGTGTTATACTCACCCCCAGATCTTTTTCCTTGAGTGAGGTTTGCAGTCTTTGGCCATCTAAACTATATTGTGTCTGCGGTCTTCTTTGCCCTTCCCCAATCTTCATGACTTTGCATTTGGCAGGGTTAAACTCAAGGAGCCAGTTGCTGGACCAGGCTTGTAGCCTGTCCAGGTCTCTTTGTAGTCCTGCCTGATCCTCATCCGATTTGATTCTTCTCATTAACTTCACATCATCTGCAAACAAGGACACTTCTGAGTCTATCCCTTCCGTTATGTCATTCACATATACCAAGAACAGCACAGGTCCTAGGACTGACCCCTGTGGAACCCCGCTTGTCACAGGCGCCCACTCTGACACCTCGTCACGTACCATGACTCGTTGTTGCCTCCCTGTCAGGTATTCTCTGATCCATTGCAGTGCCTTTCCTGTTATGTGTGCCTGATCCTCTAGCTTTTGCAGTAACCTCTTGTGAGGAACTGTGTCGAAGGCCTTCTTGCAGTCCAAAAAAATGCAGTCGATCCACCCCTCTTTTCTTGTGAATTCCCCATCACCCTTCCTCAGTCTGATTACCTGGTCCTTGACTGTTGTTTTCCTCCTGATGTGGCTGTACAACAGCTTCGGGTCAGTCTTGACTTTCGATGCTATGTCATTTTCATATTGTCGCTGAGCCTCCCTTCTTATCTGTGCATATTCGTTTCTGGCTCTTCGGCTAATCTCTTTATTTTCCTGAGTTCTCTGTCTTCTGTACCTTTTCCATTCTCTAGTACACCTAGTTTTTGCCTCCCTACACCTTTGGGTGAACCAAGGACTCGTTCTGTTCTTCCCATTATTTCTGTTTCCCTTGGGAACATACCTCTCCTCTGCCTCCTTGCATTTTGTTGCCACATAGTCCATCATTTCTTGTACTGTGTGTGTGTGTGTGTGTGTGTGTGTGTGTGTGTGTGTGTGTGTGTGTGTGTGTGTGTGTGTGTGTGTGTGTGTGTGTGTGTGTGTGTGTGTGTTTAACTTGTTTTCAGTCGAATGTGAAATACAGGTAAAAAAAAAATGTGAAAATATAACCCACCAGTATTCTACCATAATCGCAACCTTAATATTACTATTTCCTTACTAGCAGTACTAGCTTCAACACTACTATCACACCCATCATTACCACCACCACCACCACCACCACCATCATCACCACCACCACCACCACCACCACCACCACCATCACCACCATCACCACCACCACTAAGGCGCAGCGGCTGCTTGTTGAACAATAGAAATTTCTGTGAACTCGATATTTGTGTACATGTTGGCCATTACAAATCTCGTCCAACTCGGCGCAGTCTTTCAGAACCTCAATTTGGTTCTTCAAAACACTGCCGATTAGCTGTTTCTCGGTCTATATTATTATTATTATAATAAAAAACCAAGCGGTGAACCCATTAGGGTCATACAGCGCTGCTCTCGTTCTAAATTCTTGTTACGTAACGGCTTCTTGGTTGTCAATGGAGACAGCAGGAACCATTTATGCGTGTCGTTCTTTAGCAGCTTCTTAGCAGATGTCTCAACAATCTAGTCAGTCTCATTGTCGCTGAGGTAGTAGGCGATGAATGTGTCTTCGGTGAGAGGACCTGATCCACCGCGACGCCGCGGGGGCGTTGGCCCCTGAAACCATTTCCAATTATACTCCAGGTATACGATCAGATTAGATTGTTTAAATTGAAGAGTGGTTCCCGAAATGGCAGCTAGTTCTTCTATCGTCTGCTCCACGGAGTGTCTTGATCGCACGGTAAGATTATCGAGTACAGAAAATTCTCCTCCCAACGGGCTTCGCAGATAATGCATATGCAGCTTCCTCGCTAAGAGCGAGAGAATTGATGACCTGTTGACAGCTACAGTAGCTACTACCTGCCTCTCTTCCTCTCCACCTGCCCCTCCAACCCTTCCAAACCATCCACACCATCACTCCATCACCTCCTATCCCCACCACCACTATACCTACAACCAATTACCTTTCACACTACTACAACCACCATTCCCTCAACCATCACCACCAGGGTTTCCACTACTACAACCACCAAGGAATTCGCGAGAGCAGGCGAAATATACACAAACACTGATCTCTGGCTGAAGGAGACTCGAACCTACGAACCTTAGGACAAGGTACGCAGTGCTTTACCAATCTACCCACACTGGACCATGCAGGGGATGAGATGAAAAGCTGTAAGCCTTCTCCCTGAAAGCTGGCTGCCTTGGATCAAACGTGTAGCGCAAGCTACACGCCAAGGTATTGTCCAGTGTGGGTAGATTGGTAAAGCACTGCGTACCTTGTCCTAAGGTTCGTAGGTTCGAGTCTCCTTCAGCCAGAGATCAGTGGTTGTGTATATTTCGCCTGCTCTCGCGAATTATATATATATATATATATATATATATATATATATATATATATATATATATATATATATATATATATATATATATATATATATATATATATATATATATATATTTTTATTATCACACTGGCCGATTCCCACCAAGGCAGGGTGGCCCAAAAAAGAAAAACTTTCACCATCATTCACTCCATCACTGTCTTGCCAGAAGGGTGCTTTACACTACAGTTTTTAAACTGCAACATTAACACCCCTCCTTCAGAGTGCAGGCACTGTACTTCCCATCTCCAGGACTCAAGTCCGGCCTGCCGGTTTCCCTGAATCCCTTCATAAATGTTACTTTGCTCACACTCCAACAGCACGTCAAGTATTAAAAACCATTTGTCTCCATTCACTCCTATCAAACACGCTCACGCATGCCTGCTGGAAGTCCAAGCCCCTCGCACACAAAACCTCCTTTACCCCCTCCCTCCAACCCTTCCTAGGCCGACCCCTACCCCGCCTTCCTTCCACTACAGACTGATACACTCTTGAAGTCATTCTGTTTCGCTCCATTCTCTCTACATGTCCGAACCACCTCAACAACCCTTCCTCAGCCCTCTGGACAACAGTTTTGGTAATCCCGCACCTCCTCCTAACTTCCAAACTACGAATTCTCTGCATTATATTCACACCACACATTGCCCTCAGACATGACATCTCCACTGCCTCCAGCCTTCTCCTCGCTGCAACATTCATCACCCACGCTTCACACCCATATAAGAGCGTTGGTAAAACTATACTCTCATACATTCCCCTCTTTGCCTCCAAGGACAAAGTTCTTTGTCTCCACAGACTCCTAAGTGCACCACTCACTCTTTTTCCCTCATCAATTCTATGATTCACCTCATCTTTCATAGACCCATCCGCTGACACGTCCACTCCCAAATATCTGAATACGTTCACCTCCTCCATACTCTCTCCCTCCAATCTGATATTCAATCTTTCATCACCTAATCTTTTTGTTATCCTCATAACCTTACTCTTTCCTGTATTCACCTTTAATTTTCTTCTTTTGCACACCCTACCAAATTCATCCACCAATCTCTGCAGCTTCTCTTCAGAATCTCCCAAGAGCACAGTGTCATCAGCAAAGAGCAGCTGTGACAACTCCCACTTTGTGTGTGATTCTTTATCTTTTAACTCCACGCCTCTTGCCAAGACCCTCGCATTTACTTCTCTTACAACCCCATCTATAAATATATTAAACAACCACGGTGACATCACACATCCTTGTCTAAGGCCTACTTTTACTGGGAAAAAATTTCCCTCTTTCCTACATACTCTAACTTGAGCCTCACTATCCTCGTAAAAACTCTTCACTGCTTTCAGTAACCTACCTCCTACACCATACACTTGCAACATCTGCCACATTGCCCCCCTATCCACCCTGTCATACGCCTTTTCCAAATCCATAAATGCCACAAAGACCTCTTTAGCCTTATCTAAATACTGTTCACTTATATGTTTCACTGTAAACACCTGGTCCACACACCCCCTACCTTTCCTAAAGCCTCCTTGTTCATCTGCTATCCTATTCTCCGTCTTACTCTTAATTCTTTCAATTATAACTCTACCATACACTTTACCAGGTACACTCAACAGACTTATCCCCCTATAATTTTTGCACTCTCTTTTATCCCCTTTGCCTTTATACAAAGGAACTATGCATGCTCTCTGCCAATCCCTAGGTACCTTACCCTCTTCCATACATTTATTAAATAATTGCACCAACCACTCCAAAACTATATCCCCACCTGCTTTTAACATTTCTATCTTTATCCCATCAATCCCGGCTGCCTTACCCCCTTTCATTTTACCTACTGCCTCACGAACTTCCCCCACACTCACAACTGGCTCTTCCTCACTCCTACAAGATGTTATTCCTCCTTGCCCTATACACGAAATCACAGCTTCCCTATCTTCATCAACATTTAACAATTCCTCAAAATATTCCCTCCATCTTCCCAATACCTCTAACTCTCCATTTAATAACTCTCCTCTCCTATTTTTAACTGACAAATCCATTTGTTCTCTAGGCTTTCTTAACTTGTTAATCTCACTCCAAAACTTTTTCTTATTTTCAACAAAATTTGTTGATAACATCTCACCCACTCTCTCATTTGCTCTCTTTTTACATTGCTTCACCACTCTCTTAACCTCTCTCTTTTTCTCCATATACTCTTCCCTCCTTGCATCACTTCTACTTTGTAAAAACTTCTCATATGCTAACTTTTTCTCCCTTACTACTCTCTTTACATCATCATTCCACCAATCGCTCCTCTTCCCTCCTGCACCCACTTTCCTGTAACCACAAACTTCTGCTGAACACTCTAACACTACATTTTTAAACCTACCCCATACCTCTTCGACCCCATTGCCTATGCTCTCATTAGCCCATCTATCCTCCAATAGCTGTTTATATCTTACCCTAACTGCCTCCTCTTTTAGTTTATAAACCTTCACCTCTCTCTTCCCTGATGCTTCTATTCTCCTTGTATCCCATCTACCTTTTACTCTCAGTGTAGCTACAACTAGAAAGTGATCTGATATATCTGTGGCCCCTCTATAAACATGTACATCCTGAAGTCTACTCAACAGTCTTTTATCTACCAATACATAATCCAACAAACTACTGTCATTTCGCCCTACATCATATCGTGTATACTTATTTATCCTCTTTTTCTTAAAATATGTATTACCTATAACTAAACCCCTTTCTATACAAAGTTCAATCAAAGGGCTCCCATTATCATTTACACCTGGCACCCCAAACTTACCTACCACACCCTCTCTAAAAGTTTCTCCTACTTTAGCATTCAGGTCCCCTACCACAATTACTCTCTCACTTGGTTCAAAGGCTCCTATACATTCACTTAACATCTCCCAAAATCTCTCTCTCTCCTCTGCATTCCTCTCTTCTCCAGGTGCATACACGCTTATTATGACCCACTTCTCGCATCCAACCTTTACTTTAATCCACATAATTCTTGAATTTACACATTCATATTCTCTTTTCTCCTTCCATAACTGATCATTTAACATTACTGCTACCCCTTCCTTTGCTCTAACTCTCTCAGATACTCCAGATTTAATCCCATTTATTTCCCCCCACTGAAACTCTCCTACCCCCTTCAGCTTTGTTTCGCTTAGAGCCAGGACATCCAACTTCTTTTCATTCATAACATCAGCAATCATCTGTTTCTTGTCATCCGCACTACATCCACGCACATTTAAGCATCCCAGTTTTATAAAGTTTTTCTTCTTCTCTTTTTTAGTAAATGTATACAGGAGAAGGGGTTACTAGCCCATTGCTCCCGGCATTTTAGTCGCCTCATACGACACGCATGGCTTACGGAGGAAAGATTCTTTTCCACTTCCCCATGGACAATAGAAGAAATAAAAAAGAACAAGAGCTATTTAGAAAAAGGAGAAAAACCTAGATGTATGTATATATATATATGCATGTGCGTGTCTGTGAAGTGTGACCAAAGTGTAAGTAGGAGTAGCAAGATATCCCTGTTATCTAGCGTGTTTATGAGACAGAAAAAGAAACCAGCAATCCTACCATCATGCAAAACAGTTACAGGTTTTTGTTTCACAGTCATCTGGCAGGACGGTAGTACTTCCCTGGGTGGTTGCTGTCTACCAACCTACTACCTATATATATATATATATATATATATATATATATATATATATATATATATATATATATATATATATATATATATATATATATATATATATATAAAAGGGAAGGGGAGGGTACACTGATGAGGGGTAAGGGAAGGGTCGTCGGGGGTTAAGGGGGAACAGATCTTACCATTCTATTTCGCATCGCTGTAAAAAAAAAATGCTATTTAAATTTTACATTGGAATGGCTTTTATTTCTTTAAAATCCAAGGAATGTTCTAGGGACGATACCGATGAGACACACCTGCTACCATACACAGCACACACCTGCTACCATACACAGCACACACCTGCTACCATACACGGCACACACCTGCTACCATACACGGCACACACCTGCTACCATACACGGCACACACCTGCTACCATACACAGCACACACCTGCTACCATACACGGCACACACCTGCTACCATACACGGCACACACCTGCTACCATACACGGCACACACCTGCTAACATACACGGCACACACCTGCTACCATACACGGCACACACCTGCTACCATACACGGCACACACCTGCTAACATACACGGCACACACCTGCTAACATACACGGCACACACCTGCTACCATACACGGCACACACCTGCTAACATACACGGCACACACCTGCTAACATACACGGCACACACCTGCTACCATACACGGCACACACCTGCTACCATACACGGCACACACCTGCTAACATACACGGCACACACCTGCTAACATACACGGCACACACCTGCTACCATACACGGCACACACCTGCTACCATACACGGCACACACCTGCTACCATACACGGCACACACCTGCTACCATACACGGCACACACCTGCTACCATACACGGCACACACCTGCTACCATACACGGCACACACCTGCTACCATACACGGCACACACCTGCTACCATACACGGCACACACCTGCTACCATACACGGCACACACCTGCTACCATACACGGCACACACCTGCTACCATACACGGCACACACCTGCTACCATACACGGCACACACCTGCTACCATACACGGCACACACCTGCTACCATACACGGCACACACCTGCTACCATACACGGCACACACCTGCTACCATACACGGCACACACCTGCTACCATACACGGCACACACCTGCTACCATACACGGCACACACCTGCTAACATACACGGCACACACCTGCTAACATACACGGCACACACCTGCTACCATACACGGCACACACCTGCTACCATACACGGCACACACCTGCTACCATACACGGCACACACCTGCTACCATACACGGCACACACCTGCTACCATACACGGCACACACCTGCTACCAAACACGGCACACACCTGCTACCATACACGGCACACACCTGCTACCATACACGGCACACACCTGCTACCATACACGGCACACACCTGCTACCATACGCGCCACACACCTGCTAACATACACGGCACACACCTGCTACCATACACGGCACACACCTGCTACCATACACGGCACACACCTGCTAACATACACGGCACACACCTGCTAACATACACGGCACACACCTGCTAACATACACGGCACACACCTGCTAACATACACGGCACACACCTGCTACCATACACGGCACACACCTGCTAACATACACGGCACACACCTGCTAACATACACGGCACACACCTGCTACCATACACGGCACACACCTACTAACATACACGGCACACACCTGCTAACATACACGGCACACACCTGCTAACATACACGGCACACACCTGCTACCATACACGGCACACACCTGCTACCATACACGGCACACACCTGCTACCATACACGGCACACACCTGCTAACATACACGGCACACACCTGCTAACATACACGGCACACACCTGCTAACATACACGGCACACACCTGCTACCATACACGGCACACACCTGCTAACATACACGGCACACACCTGCTACCATACACGGCACACACCTGCTAACATACACGGTACACACCTGCTAACATACACGGTACACACCTGCTAACATACACGGCACACACCTGCTAACGTACACGGCACACACCTGCTAACGTACACGGCACACACCTGCTAACATACACGGTACACACCTGCTAACATACACAGTACACACCTGCTAACATACACGGTACACACCTGCTAACGTACACGGCACACACCTGCTAACATACACGGTACACACCTGCTAACATACACGGTACACACCTGCTAACATACACGGTACACACCTGCTAACATACACGGCACACACCTGCTAACATACACGGCACACACCTGCTACCATACACGGCACACACCTGCTAACATACACGGTACACACCTGCTAACATACACGGCACACACCTGCTACCATACACGGCACACACCTACTAACATACACGGCACACACCTGCTAACATACACGGCACACACCTGCTAACATACACGGCACACACCTGCTACCATACACGGCACACACCTGCTACCATACACGGCACACACCTGCTACCATACACGGCACACACCTGCTAACATACACGGCACACACCTGCTAACATACACGGCACACACCTGCTAACATACACGGCACACACCTGCTACCATACACGGCACACACCTGCTACCATACACGGCACACACCTGCTACCATACACGGCACACACCTGCTAACATACACGGCACACACCTGCTAACATACACGGCACACACCTGCTAACATACACGGCACACACCTGCTACCATACACGGCACACACCTGCTAACATACACGGCACACACCTGCTACCATACACGGCACACACCTGCTAACATACACGGTACACACCTGCTAACATACACGGTACACACCTGCTAACATACACGGCACACACCTGCTAACGTACACGGCACACACCTGCTAACGTACACGGCACACACCTGCTAACATACACGGTACACACCTGCTAACATACACAGTACACACCTGCTAACATACACGGTACACACCTGCTAACGTACACGGCACACACCTGCTAACATACACGGTACACACCTGCTAACATACACGGTACACACCTGCTACCATACACGGCACACACCTGCTACCATACACGGCACACACCTGCTACCATACACAGCACACACCTGCTACCATACACGGCACACACCTGCTACCATACACGGCACACACCTGCTACCATACACGGCACACACCTGCTAACATACACGGCACACACCTGCTACCATACACGGCACACACCTGCTACCATACACGGCACACACCTGCTAACATACACGGCACACACCTGCTAACATACACGGCACACACCTGCTACCATACACGGCACACACCTGCTACCATACACGGCACACACCTGCTAACATACACGGCACACACCTGCTAACATACACGGCACACACCTGCTACCATACACGGCACACACCTGCTACCATACACGGCACACACCTGCTACCATACACGGCACACACCTGCTACCATACACGGCACACACCTGCTACCATACACGGCACACACCTGCTACCATACACGGCACACACCTGCTACCATACACGGCACACACCTGCTACCATACACGGCACACACCTGCTACCATACACGGCACACACCTGCTACCATACACGGCACACACCTGCTACCATACACGGCACACACCTGCTACCATACACGGCACACACCTGCTACCATACACGGCACACACCTGCTACCATACACGGCACACACCTGCTACCATACACGGCACACACCTGCTACCATACACGGCACACACCTGCTACCATACACGGCACACACCTGCTACCATACACGGCACACACCTGCTACCATACACGGCACACACCTGCTAACATACACGGCACACACCTGCTAACATACACGGCACACACCTGCTACCATACACGGCACACACCTGCTACCATACACGGCACACACCTGCTACCATACACGGCACACACCTGCTACCATACACGGCACACACCTGCTACCATACACGGCACACACCTGCTACCAAACACGGCACACACCTGCTACCATACACGGCACACACCTGCTACCATACACGGCACACACCTGCTACCATACACGGCACACACCTGCTACCATACGCGCCACACACCTGCTAACATACACGGCACACACCTGCTACCATACACGGCACACACCTGCTACCATACACGGCACACACCTGCTAACATACACGGCACACACCTGCTAACATACACGGCACACACCTGCTAACATACACGGCACACACCTGCTAACATACACGGCACACACCTGCTACCATACACGGCACACACCTGCTAACATACACGGCACACACCTGCTAACATACACGGCACACACCTGCTACCATACACGGCACACACCTACTAACATACACGGCACACACCTGCTAACATACACGGCACACACCTGCTAACATACACGGCACACACCTGCTACCATACACGGCACACACCTGCTACCATACACGGCACACACCTGCTACCATACACGGCACACACCTGCTAACATACACGGCACACACCTGCTAACATACACGGCACACACCTGCTAACATACACGGCACACACCTGCTACCATACACGGCACACACCTGCTAACATACACGGCACACACCTGCTACCATACACGGCACACACCTGCTAACATACACGGTACACACCTGCTAACATACACGGTACACACCTGCTAACATACACGGCACACACCTGCTAACTTACACGGCACACACCTGCTAACGTACACGGCACACACCTGCTAACATACACGGGACACACCTGCTAACATACACAGAACACACCAGCTAACATAACACGGTACACACCTGCTAACGTACACGGCACACACCTGCTAACATACACGGTACACACCTGCTAACATACACGGTACACACCTGCTAACATACACGGTACACACCTGCTAACATACACGGCACACACCTGCTAACATACACGGCACACACCTGCTACCATACACGGCACACACCTGCTAACATACACGGCACACACCTGCTAACATACACGGCACACACCTGCTACCATACACGGCACACACCTACTAACATACACGGCACACACCTGCTAACATACACGGCACACACCTGCTAACATACACGGCACACACCTGCTACCATACACGGCACACACCTGCTACCATACACGGCACACACCTGCTACCATACACGGCACACACCTGCTAACATACACGGCACACACCTGCTAACATACACGGCACACACCTGCTAACATACACGGCACACACCTGCTACCATACACGGCACACACCTGCTAACATACACGGCACACACCTGCTACCATACACGGCACACACCTGCTAACATACACGGTACACACCTGCTAACATACACGGTACACACCTGCTAACATACACGGCACACACCTGCTAACGTACACGGCACACACCTGCTAACGTACACGGCACACACCTGCTAACATACACGGTACACACCTGCTAACATACACAGTACACACCTGCTAACATACACGGTACACACCTGCTAACGTACACGGCACACACCTGCTAACATACACGGTACACACCTGCTAACATACACGGTACACACCTGCTAACATACACGGTACACACCTGCTAACATACACGGCACACACCTGCTAACATACACGGCACACACCTGCTACCATACACGGCACACACCTGCTAATATACACGGCACACACCTGCTAACATACACGGCACATACCTGCTACCATACACGGCACACACCTACTAACATACACGGCACACACCTGCTAACATACACGGCACACACCTGCTAACATACACGGCACACACCTGCTACCATACACGGCACACACCTGCTACCATACACGGCACACACCTGCTACCATACACGGCACACACCTGCTAACATACACGGCACACACCTGCTAACATACACGGCACACACCTGCTAACATACACGGCACACACCTGCTACCATACACGGCACACACCTGCTAACATACACGGCACACACCTGCTACCATACACGGCACACACCTGCTAACATACACGGTACACACCTGCTAACATACACGGTACACACCTGCTAACATACACGGCACACACCTGCTAACGTACACGGCACACACCTGCTAACGTACACGGCACACACCTGCTAACATACACGGTACACACCTGCTAACATACACGGTACACACCTGCTAACATACACGGTACACACCTGCTAACGTACACGGCACACACCTGCTAACATACACGGTACACACCTGCTAACATACACGGTACACACCTGCTAACATACACGGCACACACCTGCTTCAAGTATATTGTTACTGCTGATAAATGAGACACTTGTGCAACATCTGGGAATCTTTATTCTAGTAACGTTTCGCCAGGCAGTGGTGAAACTTTTCCAGAATAATGATACCCAAATGTTGCACAAGTTGGTCCAGAGTTTTTACTGTTTCTAATTTGTACGAATTAATGGAACCATAAATTTTTCGGTTTGCCAGAACCTTTCTTCAAATTTTCAACTGTCGTCTGTCCTACTTAGAGATAGAGTGCAAATGTTCATTGAATGTACTCAAGATATTTTCTACTTATCTGACTCACGAAATCGTAATGACACGATTGCAAGCAAGCAAACCACACCCTTTTTTTTTTTAGAGTTGGGTGTTTAACTAAAGACTACTTCAGTCTTATTGGAACCTTAAAAACCTTTTTTTTTTTTTAACTACTTATATCTGTCTGTCATAAAACTGCTAGCATATGGGATTCGTTTTGAATTTCTTCAGTTTTTTACACCCCTTTCCCAGCACTGTAACACTGTGCCGGTATATGGACAAAAGAGACAGAAACTTGTGACGACGTTTCGGTCCAACTTGGACCATTAGTCACTATGCTCCTTATATATACTCATGTACTCCCGTTTGTGACTTGATATACCTCACTGTAGGGGTGAAATGTAGTTAATAAAGGAGCGTATTATATTGCATTTGTCGCTTTTTTCATTGAGTCGGTATTTTATACCATTTGTCTCCACCTATCCAGATCTTCCTGTAGCGCTCTAGTGTCCTCGTCAGAATTAATCCGACGGTCTATTTTGGTGTCGTCGGTAAACTTACTTGTATCGAGATTATATCAAATCACATACTGCGACCATTCGGGGATCGAACCCGAGTTATTTATCCAGCCTCCCTGGAAGCTGGCTAAATTCTCGACGCCTTAGTCCACTACGCCACTCGATCCCCGGCATCATATTCAAAGAGGCTGAACATGCACATCATAAACCGCCCCCCCCCACCTATACCTCATTATATCTTCCTAAACCCTTTCTACCTGCTATTCCTCAAAATATCACGTGGTCCTTCCAGTCTCTCTACCCCTTTGCATTCCCACCCCTCACCTTCACTTGCTTCACCTCGACTCGTGTTATTCTTTCCCCCTCCTCTCATTTATCACCTACTCTCTCTCTCTCTCTCTCTCTCTCTCTCTCTCTCTGTGTGTTTCACCCTTTCCCACTATTATCCACTGCCCTTTTCCTGCTCCTGCCACTTCTACTCATTCCCGTCTACCCTAACACTGACAACTGCCTCTTCAGCTTCCGGTCAACTATCTAACCCTACTCACCCTTATCAATCCCTTAAAACTTATTCCTGTCCCTCTCTCTTCTCTTCCTCCCCTAAGGCCTTTTCTCACTCCTACAATATATATTACTTCTTGTAAATCTCCAGCCCATTCACCACAAAAGGTGGAAAGACAAGCTCAATTTCACTAACTGAAAGGGAACACCAGTAATGGTCGTGCAGAAAACTGATGGTCAGAACAGCACAGAAAAAAAAAGAATCCTAGCTTTTACCGAAATCAGTTTTTTATGAACTTAATTAATGCATTTTTCCCAGTAAGATTTCAAGCAATAAAAAAAAAAAAAAACGAGAAAATGGAGGGAGTAGTGCTAATAGTGATCAGTTACAAGATACATTGGTGATTCAAGCAAATCATAAGAGCTATATTTAAAGGAGTTAATGAATGCTTTATGACACACTATACTACTTCTGGCTGTCTTATAAGAGTATACACCCCATATCTAATTAAACGTTTGAACTATATTAGTTTCAGAGGTGAAGAAACTGAATGACGAGAATAAATTAAAGCAACTGTTAATATGGTATACAGAATCGACAAGTTGATATAAGAAAGTCACCTATACAACACTTAGGTATCTTCATCAAAGAAACTTGTAGGAATTGTATATCATGTTTATGATGCTTATCTGACACAGCTGATCCTTACGACCGTAAGAGAAAGACCAAGAAAGAGATAATAACGACGTGTCTCATCCTTAAACTATTTAAAAAACACAAATAAGAAATTCCATATAAATGTAAGAATGAAGATGTACAAAAGAAACCTCAGGAAATAAGTACTTGCAACAGTAATAAAATGGAATGATATGGATGATGAAAGTTACGGAAGAAAACTCTAAACATTTGTAAATTAAGTGATGGGGACAGGAGCTAAGAGACGACCGCCAGAAACACAACTAAGTACGCACAGGCACTTTCAGATGTCTATGTGTTTGTAGTCTCGTGAAGTTCATGAGTAAGATTGATATGTTGCCATCGGAACAACTAGGTTATTGTAGATCCTCATATCCAGGTTGTGGACGACAGCGCAAGAGCCTCTGGATACACAAAATGCCTAGGAACTAGGCCCTAAAAGGGATAACAGATGCATAATAGGCCTACAAATACAAGTGACAATTTCAAGGCCTGTTGCACCTGGCTGTAAGCAAAGTCAACAATCAAGCGAGCAGCCTAGGAATAAAAGGGAAAAAACAAAAACAGAAGAGACAGTGTTTTCTTTACTTGTATATTTCTTCACCACTATGTGCAATAATTACAAAGTTAAATTAGTCGTATTAATGATAAGACAGAGCAAAGAGCCACTCATGAAAGGAGGGGTGGACTGGACCAGCGTCAGCGAGTCTGACTCACAGCCAGTCAGACAAGGGCAACATCACCTCGGCTGAGGAGTCAGCTCTCACTTTATTGGTTGGTTGAACTGGACATTTAATAAAGCATTGGAGCCCCATAACTGCTATATTCTGAATTGTCAGTTCGCTGATCGAGAGGGCATGCCAGTGGGTGTATGATGAACGTCGAATAATAGAACATACTCAGTGAACGTCACGCCTAGGAACCAGTCCCCAGAAAGGGTTAATAGGAGTATCTCTGGATTACTGCAATTTTCTTATCTGTTGCAAGCAAATTTAGAATAATTGCTTAATATCTCTAATGTCTTATTTTTCATTAATAAGATACCTTGACATATCACAAGGGTTATTATACTATCTCTTTATACCTCAATAGGTGGACAATAGAGCATATAGTGTTCACGAAAGTGGCCATAGAGCTGGCCTCATAATTTTCATTTAGTTTGATCAACTTCTATGTATATGCCAAACTGCCTGACTACTACAACATTAGTCAGTCAGTTTGTTTACATTAGAAATTTCTCTATAGACATGTTTATTTACGTTCATGTTGTCATAATGACTGATATATAGACTCTTATTTCTAGTTGCATTCATATGACATTCACTTTTTATTATTAACTACTATTTTAATATTATTCGTAATGTTTGACTCAGATATATCAAAGTTATTTTCTACATTTTCCTTCAGGGTACTTTTTTAACAAGCTTGTTCACTTTATCATGAAGGAGTAATTCAACGCGTGATGGAATCCGTAAAAAATGTACATTAATTCCTTTTTCTCTTTCATTTTTTAGAATACCTGGCTTTATCTAAGAGCACATGAACATGTTGGTCATTATGTGAGTCAAGTATAATTAATGATGACATAGAATGAGTAATGATCAAAGAGCCAAGCTCAATGTTATTATTATTATTATTATTATTGTTATTATTATTGTCATTATCAAAAGCAAGCGCATACCCCATGAGGGTGCTCAGTGTTATAAGTTAACTTATAGTTAACTTAAGTGCCATTAAAATGGCAAACAATTTGGTTTGCAGTGTAGACGCCCAGCTGTTAATTCTTACTTGTAACTAAACATGGTTGCAATATTTCTTATCTAGGGAGGTGGCAACAAGAGCAGATGCAACCCTGCCAGTAGATTATTGCTTAGATTCATCATTGTATATCATTTGCGATATATTAAATGAGAAATTTCTTCTTACGTGCTGGCCTGGAATTTCACGACTCACTTGCCGCGAGTTCAATCCCCACCCGTACCGTGAGTCAGATGTCTTTGCAAGGTTCGTGCATAACGTTCATAAAAGAAGTTAATATTTCCTAAGAAACGACAATGGCTTAAGTGATGAGAACTCAGAACATTTAAAATGGTAAATTTTTTTCATAAATATAATTTTTTAGAATAGCCTTCATGATAATGCATTCACTTTGGCCTCCTCAAATACGTCACTGAAAATTTTCCATTCATATATGCAAATCCTGAGAATCTTAAATGGCCAATAAAACCTAAGTTCACCGTAAAAAATATTGGAGAATAAAATGGAATTAGTTTGTAGTATTATCAAAATAATATTAATAATAATAATAATAATAATAATAATAATAATAATAATAATAATTAATAATAATAATAATAATAATAATAATAATAATAATAATAATCATAATAATAATAATAATTATATTATTATTATTATGATTATTATTCTTATTATTATTATTATTATAATACAGTTTCTAAAGTAAGAATAATTTAGCTTTTAACTACTAATTAGACAAATTGTTATATTGGTTAAAAAAGAATAGGAATGAAGCTCTTGCTTCATGGAACAGTTATGGTTCCATGATGAAGTGCAGAATTGGGAATGTTATGGTTTGATGGGAGTGCAGAGACTTGGGACTGTTATGGTTCCATGATGGGAGTGCAGAGACTTGTGTATATTGGTTCCATGATGAGAGTGCAGAGACTTGGGAACCTGTTATGGTTCCATGATGAGAGTGCAGAGACTTGGGAACGTTATGGTTCCATGATCATTGGGAACCTGTTATGGTTCCATGATGGGAGTGCAGAGACTTGGGAACCTGTTATGGTTCCATGATGAGAGTGCAGAGACTTGGGAACCTGTTATGGTTCCATGATGAGAGTGCAGAGACTTGGGAACCTGTTATGGTTCCATGATGAGAGTGCAGAGACTTGGGAACGTGTTCCATGATGGGAGTGCAGAGTTCCATGACTTGGGAACGTGTTATGGTTCCATGATGGGAGTGCAGAGACTTGGAACCTGTCATGGTTCCACGATGGGAGTGCAGAGACTTGGAACCTGTTATGGTTCCATGATGGGAGTGCAGAGACTTGGGAACCTGTTATGGTTCCATAATGGGAGTGCAGAGACTTGGAACGCAGGTAAATCTCCAGAATGCTTAGTAATAGAGAGAGAGAGAGAGAGAGAGAGAGAGAGAGAGAGAGAGAGAGAGAGAGAGAGAGAGAGAGAGAGAGAGAGAGAGAGAGAGAGATCTGCCATTTCAGCAGAGCCTTCAACACAGGAGGGATGTGGGTGGCCTTACTGTTATGTACAAGGCCAATATTGTCAAAGTACCACACTTGGATCCACTTCGAGGACAGCGTGAAACAAGCTTTTATGCCACAAGACGGGCAGAAAGGAGCAACTTCACTCTGGCTGTACCCTTCTCCAGAGCTTCACTTCATCTGAGATCATATATACCCAGGATGACTCGAGTATGGAACACATTCGTACAGCATAATGATGTCAACGAGATAAAATCAGTTGATCAAATGAAAATGCTGGCCCACAGATGGCTCCATCTTCATCCTGTTCCCTACTTGTATGTCTCATAAGAATAAAAATGTTTTCAAATGAAAACAGCTGCTTGCCAATCAAATGAGCTAGATGTCGTGTAACAGCTCACCTTAGCTTGCAGCAATTTGATGTTGTAAGTAGGTAATGAGGTTAGATCAAGACATTATTGACATGATGCTGTAAATAGTGATCTTGTGTACAATAATTGGAGCTAACCCACACCTAGGGATCAAAGATTTGCTTAACCATGTGTCTGACCTGAACCTTGTGTGATAACGACACATAAAATACTGAGAGGAATTGACAAGGTGGACAGAGACAGGATATTCCAGAATCACAGGGGGTCACAATGTTGAGACTCAAATGAATCACAGTAGGAAGTATTTCTTCAGTCACAGAGTTGTCAGGAAGTGGAATAGTCTTGGAAGTGATGTAGTGGAGGCAGTATACATACATAGCTTTAAGAAAAGGTATAATAAAGCTTATGGAGCAGGAAGAGTCACCTAGTAGCGACTAGTGAAGAGGCAGGGCCAGGAGCTGTGAATGGACCCCAGCAATCACAAATAGGTGAATACACACACACACACACACACACACACACACACACACACACACACACACACACACACACACACACACACACACACACACACACACACACACACACACACAGACTCCCATCATACTGGAGAAATAGCCTGAGGGACCTTACTGTTGCCAGCTAACACACAGTTCTGAGTTTCGACTACCTGGTTGTAATGGTTATGGCAAGGTGCATAAGAGAGAGGGGAAGAGACAGACCAGACTAAAGGAGACTGAACTATGCAAAAACTGGGGATTTTTTTGAACACGGCTCAGAGACAACGGTAAATTAAAGGAAAGACATCGAATCAGATCAGGTGCTCTGCAGGGAAGTTAAAGGAAGTGGAGGATAACTTCATATCTATGAAGGCGAAGTCCACACGAGAGGGAAGATGCAGTAAAGATTCAAGTTACGGTACGAAGGAAGGAAGAGGAAACAAATGAAATAAATCTCTGAGAAAATGAACAAATGATTCAAGTAGGTATTCACTGCAGGAACAATGGTACCACTGGAGAGAAGAGACATAACAGCAGAGAGTTGAGAGTATCAACAAAACAGAGAATGATAAAAAGAAGCCCTAAGTGAAATGACATCCTTAACTGACATCCTAAGAAGTCTAACCAAAATTTAAAAAGCAGGTAAACAGCAATTATTGTTGCAATATTCTAAAAAGCACAAGAAGAGAAAATAAAACTGCAGACTGATATCACTGACATGTAAACTATGATAATGGATATTGTATAACTATTAAAAATAATAGTAATAATAATAATAATAATAATAATAATAATAATAATAATAATAATAATAATAATAATAATAATAATAATAATAATAATAATAATACGGTAATAGTGAAGATAACAGGACTGATAAAGTATTGAAACAAAACTAACAACTGCCACAAGACTTACGGTGTTTTATGACAGCGTAGAAACATTAATTAAGAAAGACATGGTGAGGGGGAGGGATGGATACTAGGAATGGGACGATACCAAAATTTTTGCCAAACCGATTCTAAAATTTTCGGCCGATGTTGCGGGTTCCGTTGTTTAGCGGTGAAATTAATTAATACGTCCTTCTGCTCTGCCACGGGTTTGATGAGAAATACTGCTAAGCCTGGATGTACACGTCTAGTGTGCACTCATGGTACGCCGAGACTGACTGTTACTGGCCAGGCTGGAGCAGTAGGGCTACTCATGGTACGTCAGGCTGGGGCAGTTGGGCCACTCATGGTACGCCAGGCTGGGGCAGTTGGGCCACTTATGGTACGCCAGGCTGGGGCAGTTGGGCCACTCATGGTACGCCAGGCTGGGGCAGTTGGGCCACTCATGGTACGCCAGGCTGGGGCAGTTGGGCCACTCATGGTACGTCAGGCTGGGGCAGTTGGGCCACTCATGGTACGTCAGTGTGTGTGTGTGTGTGTGTGTGTGTGTGTGTGTGTGTGTGTGTACTCACCTAGTTGTACTCACCTAGTTGAGGTTGCAGGGGTCGAGTCCGAGCTCCTGGCCCCGCCTCTTCACTGATCGCTACTAGGTCACTCTCCCTGAGCCGTGAGCTTTATCATACCTCTGCTTAAAGCTATGTATGGATCCTGCCTCCACTACATCGCTTCCCAAACTATTCCACTTACTGACTACTCTGTGGCTGAAGAAATACTTCCTAACATCCCTGTGATTCATCTGTGTCTTCAACTTCCAACTGTGTCCCCTTGTTACTGTGTCCAATCTCTGGAACATCCTGTCTTTGTCCACCTTGTCAATTCCTCTCAGTATTTTGTATGTCGTTATCATGTCCCCCCTATCTCTCCTGTCCTCCAGTGTCGTCAGGTTGATTTCCCTTAACCTCTCCTCGTAGGACATACCTCTTAGCTCTGGGACTAGTCTTGTTGCAAACCTTTGCACTTTCTCTAGTTTCTTTACGTGCTTGGCTAGGTGTGGGTTCCAAACTGGTGCCGCATACTCCAATATGGGCCTAACGTACACGGTGTACAGGGTCCTGAATGATTCCTTATTAAGATGTCGGAATGCTGTTCTGAGGTTTGCTAGGCGCCCATATGCTGCAGCAGTTATTTGGTTGATGTGCGCTTCAGGAGATGTGCCTGGTGTTATACTCACCCCAAGATCTTTTTCCTTGAGTGAGGTTTGTAGTCTCTGGCCCCCTAGACTGTACTCCGTCTGCGGTCTTCTTTGCCCTTCCCCAATCTTCATGACTTTGCACTTGGTGGGATTGAACTCCAGGAGCCAATTGCTGGACCAGGTCTGCAGCCTGTCCAGATCCCTTTGTAGTTCTGCCTGGTCTTCGATCGAGTGAATTCTTCTCATCAACTTCACGTCATCTGCAAACAGGGACACCTCAGAGTCTATTCCTTCCGTCATGTCGTTCACAAATACCAGAAACAGCACTGGTCCTAGGACTGACCCCTGTGGGACCCCGCTGGTCACAGGTGCCCACTCTGACACCTCGCCACGTACCATGACTCGCTGCTGTCTTCCTGACAAGTATTCCCTGATCCATTGTAGTGCCTTCCCTGTTATCCCTGCTTGGTCCTCCAGTTTTTGCACCAATCTCTTGTGTGGAACTGTGTCAAACGCCTTCTTGCAGTCCAAGAATATGCAATCCACCCACCCCTCTCTCTCTTGTCTTACTGCTGTCACCATGTCATAGAACTCCAGTAGGTTTGTGACACAGGATTTCCCGTCCCTGAAACCATGTTGGCTGCTGTTGATGAGATCGTTCCTTTCTAGGTGTTCCACCACTCTTCTGATAATCTGATGTGTGTGTGTGTGTGTGTGTGTGTGTGTGTGTGTGTGTGTGTGTGTGTGTGTGTGTGTGTGTGTGTGTGTGTGTGTGTGTGTGTGTTTGTGTGTGTGTGTGTGTGTGTGTGTGTGTGTACTCACCTAATTGTACTCACCTAATTGTGGTTGCAGGGGTCGAGACTCAGCTCCTGGCCCCGCCTCTTCACTGATCGCTACTGGGTCCTCTCTCTCTCTGCTTCCTGAGCTTTGTCATACCTCTTCTTAAAACTATGTATGGTTCCTGCCTCCACTACTTCACTTGCTAGGCTATTCCACTTGCTGACAACTCTATGACTGAAGAAATACTTCCTAACGTCCCTGTGACTCGTCTGAGTCTTCAGCTTCCAGTTGTGACCCCTTGTCCCTGTGTCCCCTCTCTGGAACATCCTATCTCTGTCCACCTTGTCTATTCCCCGCAGTATCTTGTATGTCGTTATCATGTCTCCCCTGACCCTTCTGTCCTCCAGTGTCGTCAGTCCGATTTCCCTTAACCTTTCCTCGTACGACATTCCCTTGAGCTCTGGGACTAGCCTTGTTGCAAACCTTTGTACTTTCTCTAACTTCTTGACGTGCTTGACCAGGTGTGGGTTCCAGACTGGTGCTGCATACTCCAGTATGGGCCTAACATACACATACACACATACACATATGTGTGTGTGAGTGTGTGTGTATGTGTGTGTATGTGTACTCACCTAGTACTCACCTAGTTGAGGTTGTAGGGGTCGAGTCCAAGCTCCTGGCCCCGCCTCTTTACTGGTCGCCACTAGGTCACTCTCCGTGAACCATGAGCTTTATCGTACCTCTGCTTAAAGCTATGTATGGATCCTGCCTCCACTACATCGCTTCCTAAACTATTCCACTTCCTGACTACTCTGTGGCTGAATGAATACTTCCTAACAAGCCTGTGATTCATCTGTGTCTTCAGCTTCCAACTGTGTCCCCGTGTTGCTGTGTCCAGTCTATGTGTGTGTGTGTGTGTGCGTGTGCGTGTAAGTAATCGTCACAATCGTGAGGCAGAGTGTTAATGTTGATTTTTTAATCACTTGTAATTTTACTATTTTAGAAAGTATCGGTTGGTATTGGTCGCTTTTTCACCGATTCCGAAACCGTAAAAATGGCCGATACCGATACCCAATCTCCTGCACATCCCTAGACTAGATACACTACATTCTCCTAAATTACGAAGAAAATACGTTATTGTACGTGTAAGAATCTGACCCACGAAGTAAAACATTAGGCAATATGTTTGATATATTGTTCCACTTATTGAAACATTACTTTTGGCCCTAAATCCATTGTATAACTAGGGGCATACCTATGAAAGTCATAATTATGTGTCACATTGTATTTCATATAATAGTAAATATTTTACAGATTCCAAGCAGCAATAGTTTGCTACTTGTGAACACTTTTAAAACTGCGTTACTGTACTAAATCCTGATGACATGGGTCATAGTACCTTTCTATCTGTCGCTGAAATAGGTAATCTCACAGACGCTGATTTCCTCTACCTGGAAACTCGCAGCAGCAAATCTTAGGTGTTGGGAAGACGACCAAGAGCAAATTGTAAACGACGTGTTGGCCCTGATAGTGGAGGTGAACACGGTGGGTGTAACCACAGCCTGACCTGTCAAGCTCTCTCCTCTGATCTGTTTTGGCAGACTTGGCGTTATATTGTTTGGGATGTAGAGGTTTGCTGAGGGATTTGGGTGAATGTGATGAAAGGAAATGTGTATGAGTGTATATTGTGCTATATAATGCAATATACATAGTGATATGCTAGGTAAAGGTGGCGGTATACATGGTTACAATCACAGTGGTATATGGGGTATAAATAAATAAATAAATAAATAAAAAAATATAATATGTATATATATATATATATATATATATATATATATATATATATATATATATATATATATATATATATATATATACATACATTACAGTTTAAAAACTGTAGTGTAAAGCACCCTTCTGGCAAGACAGTGATGGAGTGAATAATGGTGAAAGTTTTTCTTTTTCGGGCCACCCTGCCTTGGTGGGAATCGGCCAGTGTGATAATAAAAAAAAATATATACACTGGTATACATACTGGCATAGAGCAATATACAGTGCAATATACGTATTGGTATACATGTCACCTCTTCATTTCTTAAGGTCTAGTGAGGCTCATACGACTGTACTCCTCACAACAGCCGCCGAACGTTCCCTGGCTTTTTCCTAACACTGCCTTTCTAGACATGTTGCGGTTGCTTTATATTATACTTTTTTTTAATTATGTTTTCTGTATGTTTATGTGACCAATTATTAGCTAACCTATTTAATATAATCTAAATTAAAATAAAAACTTAATGCAGTTTTTTCAGTTACAGAAAAAAATAACAAATGGTCACCGCGATATGATTTCTCGAAATCTGACCGAGATATTATGTTTCTTAAGATAAATAAGACATGAATTCTTTTGACATGACTAAACCATGGTCGGTGAAAACTTGTCACACGAACATGATCTTGATTTAATTCCTGTCCTCACTCGGCTTGCTTCATGGACAAGACTTTTGTTGATCAAAATAAATACGCTTTTTTATAGAATTTACCAATAGAATTTGACCTTGCCACCTTGATTAATAACATCTCTTTCGACTCATCTAATAAATTTCTAGATCTAATTTATAAAGATTTAATCTTTCTAGGTCTAAGATTCGGGGAATTTTTTGTTTATATCTTAAGAGTGTGTAAAGGCAGAACTTAAAAGGGACGTAAGTACCCTGTCTTCTTCAGGCCCGGTGGCCTGGTGGCTAAAGCTCCCGCTTCACACACGGAGGGCCCGGGTTCGATTCCCGGCGGGTGGAAACATTTCGACACGTTTCCTTACACCTGTTGTCCTGTTCACCTAGCAGCAAATAGGTACCTGGGTGTTAGTCGACTGGTGTGGGTCGCATCCTGGGGGACAAGATTAAGGACCCCAATGGAAATAAGTTAGACAGTCCTCGATAACGCACTGACTTTCTTGGGTTATCCTGGGTGGCTAACCCTCCGGGGTTAAAAATCCGAACGAAATCTTATCTTAACACGTTCATTTTTTCCACTATAATCTACCTTGTCCATAATTACTCTCGCGTTTGCTCTGTCTCTTTCGTAAGGTGAAGTCTGAGCTGTTGTGTTGTCCTCAAAGATTTTTTAAGTTACAACATGAATTAAGGAAAGATCTTAGACTACACCTTACGAAACAGACAAAGCAAATGCGTTAGTAATTATGGACAATTTAGATTAAAGTGGAAAAATGAACATGTATATTACGTACCCCTTAAGGCTGTAAATTTTTAGATATGACGTACTTCCTTCAAGTACATAGCGTGCAACACTTTTTCACTCCCTTATGATATTAATCCTTGCTTCTGAAGCTAGCTGAAATTTCCAGCTTATGCTTGTAACCATTTTGGTGAATCCTCAATTAATTCTTCTATTGAACCATTTTATTCGGATTTGTAACATCCGGGAGTCATTTTTACTTTCTGAAAATAAGTGAAAATATAAACAACTGTGACTTCGGACGAAACGAACTATCCTCCATAATACTACACATAACTCTGCATTCATTACAGGTGTGTGTTTGTCACCCGTGAAATTCTCTAACACATTTCTGCATTCGCAAATTCCTGTATTGCGCTGCTGTTAACATATATATGTATTATTCATATATGGTCTCGCCTGCGTCTCATGCAGTACATTATATATTAAGTGTTATGCGTGCAAATTTCTAATTTATGTGGTTATAACTAATGTATTTTTTAATACATACGGATTTGAATATTAAATATTGATGTATTTCGTTTTTTTACTACTGATAATAATAGTCCAAGTCCAACTGAATGTAAATAAAGTGAGTTAGTTGCATTTTTTTTTCGACATGTAAGTAAATATGAAAGTCGTTATATCTAAAAATATCTGAAAAATAAAGAAGTGGGCGATTTTTGCTAACGGGGTTGGTGAGGAGCCTATTTTCCACACCATCAGATCCAGAATGTTTATTCCACATCCTGTGGTCCACACCATACGGTCCACATGTGGACCATGCCGTGTTAACCACACATGATGTGGTCCACATGTGGTCTATGCCGTGTTCACCACACATGGTGTGGTCCACATGTGGTCTATGCCGTGTTAACCACACATGATGTGGTCCACATGTGGTCCATGCCGTGTTCACAACACATGGTGTGGTCCACATGTGGACCATGCCGTGTTAACCACACATGATGTGATCCACATGTGGTCCATGCCGTGTTCACAACACATGACGCGCTCCACTTGTGGACCATGCCGTGTTAACCACACATGGTGTGGTCCACACCATGTGTTCTACGTCGTGTAATTCAGTTTGCCTCATGGGTGCTGGTCGGCGATAAATTTTATTACTATGACCCCAGCTGCGATGCTGCTCCCCTGCCAGAATTTTAATCACAAACCAGCCACTCCAACAGTCAGTGACTCGGACACAAACCCTCGGACACATAGACCCCTCGGACACACACATCCTCGGACACAAAAATCCTCGGACACATGAACCCTTTGACACATGAAGTCTCGGACACACGAACCTTCGCACACGAACTCTGGGATACAAACCCTCGGACACATAAACACCAACTTTCAAGTACAGTGGAACCCCCGGTGTTTGAACATAATTATTTCCTAGGTTGTGCTCGAACTGCGAAAAGTTCGATGTCCGAAACAATATTTCCCAGGCTTCATTTATCAGCTTCACATATTGAAGGATGCTGAAGGAATTTGGTTAGTATCAGAGGTCACTTCAAAGCACTTTTGAAACAGGGCTTTCCTGTAAAGTTTTTTTTTTTTTTTTTTTACAACTGAATTTTAAACCAGTCAGCACGTTCGGACTCTAGAAAAACACTCAAAGACTAGGGCTATTTTTTTCTGAACAAAATTGTTCGGATTCTGGTTCGTTCGAGGTCCGGTACGTTCGAACACCGGCATTCCACTGTACATGGAACAGTAAATAAAAAAAAAAACTGGAAAAGTCACATACAAAAGCAGGAAAAAATAATTATTACCACATTAAGAAACAACAAAACAATTGATACACCATGTTGTAAAAAAAAAAAAAAAAAAAAAAGAAATACTGCACTGGACCAAAAAGAAAACAGAACTTGGTTTAACAGAGATACTGTTAATTAAAGAAGACATGCACACGGTGCACATGTTCAACATTTTAACGAAGGTACACACATGCAGTGTTTGATAAAACGGAGTTAAACCCATGAATGACCCTTAATGCATTGATGCTGTTGACGACACCTACGCTCAAGGAATTGAAGCTTTCCTTCCTGTTAACTCTCCTTCCTGTT
>NW_027197016.1:0-71131 GCF_038502225.1 Cherax quadricarinatus | reverse complement strand
TAATGGACGGATGGAGAATACTTGCGAACTTATGGTAGAAACTGGATTTATAAATGGAAATAATTAACTTCATAATCCATACAAGTTAATAGGACACTTTTAATTCAGTATGAACGCTGTTGAAGTTTTGTGTGTGTGTGTGTGTGTGTGTGTGTGTGTGTGTGTGTGTGTGTGTGTGTGTGTGTGTGTGTGTGTGTGTGTGTGTGTGTGTGTGTGTGTGTGTGTACTCACCTTATTGTACTCACCTAATTGTGGTTGCAGGGTCGAGTCATAGGTCCTGACCCCGCCTCTTCACTAGTCGCTACTAGGTCCTCTCTCTCTCTCTCTGCTCCATGAGCTTTATCATACCTCGTCTTAAAACTATGTATGGTTCCTGCCTCCACTACATCACTTGCCAGACTATTCCACTTCTTGACAACTCTATGACTGAAGAAATACTTCCTAACATCCCTTTGACTCATCTGAGTCTTCAACTTCCAATTGTGACCCCTTGTGTCCGTGTCCCCTCTCTGGAACATCCTGTCTCTGTCCACCTTATCTATTCCTCGCAGTATTTTGTATGTTGTTATCATGTCTCCCCTAACCCTCCTGTCCTCCAGTGTCGTCAGGCCGATTTCACTTAACCTTTCTTCGTAGGACATTACCCTTAGCTCTGGAACTAACCTTGTTGCAAACCTTTGCACTTTCTCTAATTTCTTGACGTGTTTGACCAGGTGTGGGTTCCAAACTGGTGCTGCGTACTCCAGTATGGGCCTGGCGTACACAGTGTATAAAGTCTTGAACGATTCCTTACTGAGGTACACGGTGTGTGTGTGTGTGTGTGTGTACTCATCTAATTGTGCTCACCTAATTGTGGTTGCAGGGGTCGAGACTCAGCTCCTGGCCCCGCCTCTTCACTGATCGCTACTGGATCCTCTCTCTCTCTGCTTCCTGAGCTTTGTCATACCTCTTCTTAAAACTATGTATGGTTCCTGCCTCCACTACTTCACTTGCTAGGCTATTCCACTTGCTGACAACTCTATGACTGAAGAAATACTTCCTAACGTCCCTGTGACTCGTCTGAGTCTTCAGCTTCCAGTTGTGACCCCTTGTCCCTGTGTCCCCTCTCTGGAACATCCTATCTCTGTCCACCTTGTCTATTCCCCGCAGTATCTTGTATGTCGTTATCATGTCTCCCCTGACCCTTCTGTCCTCCAGTGTCGTCAGTCCGATTTCCCTTAACCTTTCCTCGTACGACATTCCCTTGAGCTCTGGGACTAGCCTTGTTGCAAACCTTTGTACTTTCTCTAACTTCTTGACGTGCTTGACCAGGTGTGGGTTCCAGACTGGTGCTGCATACTCCAGTATGGGCCTAACATACACAGTGTACAGTGTCTTGAACGATTCCTTATTGAGGTATCGGAACGCTATTCTCAGGTTTGCCAGGCGCCCGTATGCTGCAGCGGTTATTTGGTTGATGTGTGCCTCCGGTGATGTACTCGGTGTTATGGTCACCCCAAGGTCTTTCTCCCTGAGTGAGGTCTGTAGTCTTTGTCCACCTAGCCTATATTCTGTCTGCGGTCTTCTTTGCCCCTCCCCAATCTTCATGACTTTGCATTTGGCTGGATTGAATTCGAGGAGCCAGTTACTGGACCACATGTCCAGCCTCTCCAGGTCTCTTTGCAGTCCTGCCTCATCCTCGTCCGATTTAATTCTTCTCATCAACTTCACGTCATCTGCGAACAGGGACACTTCAGAGTCTATTCCTTCCATCATGTCGTTCACATATATCAAAAATAGCACTGGTCCTAGAACTGACCCCTGTGGGACCCCGCTCGTAACAGGCGCCCACTGTGATACCTCTTCACGTACCATGACACGTTGCTGCCTCCCTGTCAGGTATTCCCTTATCCATTGCAGTGCCCTTCCTTTTATGTGTGCCTGATCCTCCAGCTTCTGCACTAATCTCTTGTGGGGAACTGTGTCAAAGGCCTTCCTGCAGTCTAGGAAAACGCAATCTACCCAACCCTCTCTCTCGTGTCTTACTTCTGTTACCTTGTCATAAAACTCCAGGAGGTTTGTGATACAAGATTTGCCTTCCATGAACCCATGCTGGTTTTCATTTATAATCTTGTTCCTTTCCAGGTGTTCGACCACTCTCCTCCTGATAATCTTCTCCATGACTTTGCACACAATACATGTCAGAGACACAGGTCTGTAGTTTAGTGCCTCGTTTCTGTTTCCTTTCTTGAATATGGGGACTACATTAGCTGTCTTCCATTTCTCAGGTAGTTGCCCCGTTTCAAGGGATGTGTTGAAGATTGTGGTTAGAGGCACACACAGCATCTCTGCTCCTTCTCTAAGGACCCATGGGGAGATGTTGTCCGGTCCCATCGCCTTTGAGGTGTCAAGGTCACTTAAGAGCTTCTTCACCTCCTCCTCAGTTGTTCGTATGTCATCCAACACTTGTTGGTATATTCCCTCTTGATGTTCCCTTCTGTGCTGTCTTCCCACAGCCCTTCCTGTCTCTACTGTAAAAACTTCCTTAAATCTCCTGTTCAGCTCCTCACATACCTCCTGATCATTTCTTGTGAGTTCTCCACCTTCTGTCCTTAATCTGATCACCTGGTCTTTGACTGTTGTCTTCCTCCTGATGTGGCTATACAACAGTTTCGGGTCAGTCTTGATTCTCGATGCTATGTCATTTTCATACTGTCGCTGGGCCTCCCTCCTTACCTGTGCGTACTCATTCCTGGCTCTGCGACTGATCTCCCTATTTTCGTGTGTTCTCTGCCTTCTGTACTTTTTCCATTCTCTATTGCACTTTGTTTTTGCCTCCTTACACCGTCGGGTAAACCAGGGGCTTGTTCTGGTCTTCCCGTTGTTACTGTTGCCCTTGGGAATGAACCTTTCCACTGCCTCCTTGCATTTTGTTGCTACATATTCCATCATTTCATTTACTGGCTTTCCTGCCAGTTCTCTGTCCCACTGGACCTCCCGCATGAAGTTCTTCAACCCTATGTAGTCCCCTCTTTTATAGTCAGGCTTTTCCCATTCTACTCCTGTTATTCTCTCCACTTGCAGCTCTACTATGTATTCAAAGCACAGAACCACGTGGTCGCTAGCTCCTAGGGGACTCTCATACTTGATGTCCTCAATGTCTGAGCTGCCCAGGGTGAACACAAGGTCCAATCTTGCTGGTTCATCCTCCCCTCTCACTCTGGTAGTGTCCTTAACATGTTGGTGCATGAGGTGTGTGTGTGTGTGTGTGTGTGTGTGTGTGTATGTGTGTGTGTGTGTGTGTGTGTGTGTGTGTGTGTGTGTGTGTGTGTGTGTGTGTGTGTGTGTACTCACCTAGTTCTCACCTAGTTGAGGTTGCAGGGGTCGAGTCCTAGCTCCTGGCCCCGCCTTTTCACTGGTCGCTACTAGGTCACTCTCCCTGAACCGTGAGCTTTATCATACCTCTACTTAAAGCTATGTATGGATCCTGCCTCCTCTACATCGCTTCCCAAACTATTCCACTTCCTGACAACTCTGTGGCTGAAGAAATACTTCCTAACATCCCTGTGACTCATCTGTGTCTTCAACTTCCAACTGTGTCCCCTTGTTGCTGTGTCCAGTCTCTGGAACATCCTGTCTTTGTGTGTGTGTGTGTGTGTGTGTGTGTGTGTGTGTGTGCTCAACTGCATCTACTCACCTGTATATAGTTGTAGGGGGTCAAGTGTCAGCTCCTGGCCTCACCTCTTCGCTAGCTGCTACTGCGTTCATTCTCTCCAGACTTCGAGAGCCCTGTCGTATCTCTTCTTAAAGCTATATATGGCTAAAGAAATACTTCCGAACATCCCTGTTTTCATCTTCCAGCTGTTCTCTACACATAAATACAGTTACACAGATTATCTCACATAATAACGTGTAAATTACATAGGATAACCCAAAAAAACTCAAAGTGACTTTTTTCCTATTGGAGTCCTTGTATACGTACATTTGTACGTATGCAAATTTACTCCCATGTACTTATCCAGTGACTGAGGGAGACAAAACTGGTACGTAAATTAAGGCCCCAAACCTTTCCTTAGATGGCGGTGACCTTGAGGGGATGTGAGAGGCTGGCGAGGGGTCGTGAGGGTAATGGGAGAGAGGGCAGTCAGGAGGGTAGCCAGAGAAGTGAGACTCTGTCAATAGCTCTAGTGATGACTTGCTACCTTCCTCCACCCACACTGCTTGGCTCACTGCCCTCTCCTGCTGGTGCTTATTTTCACTGACGGCGAGAATATTTATTTGTTCGCATAGGCCAGTGGCAGCATTTTCAGCTCTCAGCGTAGGGATCCACGTTCGATCCTGGAGCTAGTGGAGACGTTGAGTTGGAAAGTGTACAGAGAACCTTCTCAGCTTGTATAAACTAAGTGAAACACGTAAATTACTGGGAGCACTTGAAGGCCATAGACCTGTACTCCTTAGAACATATGCAAGAAATACACATCATTGTCTACACCTGACGTGGAAGATACTGGAGGGATTAGATCCAAACTTGCACACCGAAATTACTACTTATGAACACAAGAGGCTTGGCAGACGGTGCAGGATACCTTCAATGATAAACCGGGGAGCCATGAGTACACTGAGAAAGAAATGTCGAGAGACCACGACTCCTCAACACCATCCATTCATGCATAATGGGAATTACCAACAAACCCTAGTTGTCTTCAAGAGAGAACTCGACAGATTCGTCAAGACTCTTTCTGATTAGCCCGGTAGTGATGCATACGTCGGACTACAAGTGCCAACCACCAAGATGCCTGGTCTGGGACTGGGCCGGGGTCCCTGGTAAACTCTTTTAAATATCCTTTCCCCAGGTATATAATTCCCTGAAGCAAGAAAGTGCTGATAAGTGGTAGTAAGTACCTATTGGGAGTGGAGATACCTCTCACACCCCCTTGTATAATACTGTGAAAATCCCGTGGAGGCCTACGGTATGTGTAAATTCTACAGAGGCTTATAATATATGACAGTAATGTGGAGGTCTGTGTAAGAGTTCTCTGGAGGCTTATTTAACATTTCTCTGGAGGCCTATTTGAGTCTTGTAGCAGACTATGGTTCAGTCTTGAGGAGGCCTATATAAGAGTTAATTGGCTTGAAATTTCTGATGAGGCCTGTATGAGTACTGTGAAGGCCTATGTGAGTCCTATGGAGACTTACGTAAAAGTAATGTGGAGGTTTATGTAAATTCCGTAGAGAGCCTCTACGGAAAAGCTCGTAGAGGCTTTTGTGTGAATCCTGTGTATCCTGACTCACCTGAAGCGTTAACTAATATTAACGAGATAGCTAATATACCTAAGATAACCGTATAATAACCATCGTTTAGTTATTTTTATTGGTTATCGGTCATGTCTTATGTACTTACAACATCAATCATTCAGTGGTTTCCGTATTATGGGTGTCAAATATCTCACTGAGTCTGGGTTTTAATTGAACGATACGATAAAAAGTTTGTTTTTGTCTAGTCGATGAGTTTACACGCTTTCTCTCCCTCTTTTTTTTTTTTTTTTTTTTTTTTTACACGGCAGGAACCAAAAAATCTGCAAATAGTGTTATCGCGAGATTTAAATCCAAATATGTTTACATTTTAAATGGCTTTGATAGAAAACCTATACAATGAACAACAAATGTTTTTTTAATTAAGACAAAAATGAATGAGACATAAAACTCTCTTTGTGATTTGTTTCCGTCCAGTCCACAGCAGCCAGTTCCATTTTTTTTTTTTTTTTTTTTTTTTTTCACATTTACAGGGTTGCACCCTGCACGGGCCTTAAACTTTATGCCGGTCCGGCCTGTCGTAGCTTACGCTAGTTTAAGTTGTATCTTGGCGACTGGAGTTTTATCATTTTGCTTTTCTTAGTTCTGAGAATGTGGTATAAGTGAGGTGTAGTTGCCTCGGCTGTTTCAGACGTGTTGGGGTGACAGTCTTCCTTCAGCCTGGCGGTCCAATATTGAACACTCGCGGGAAAACAGTCAATGGAAACGAGACAGACAGTCCTCAACGACGCAATGGCTAACATTCCGGGTCTAAAATCCGAATAAAGCTTATCAAGTCTTGGTTAACAACACCCAGGTTAGGAAATGGGCCCTTGGAAGTCCATTTCCTACCCGCAGGGAAACCCGAGCCTCTAACCTTGGAGAACTATCAGGCTTCCGTTCTTCGCTCTCTGTACCACGTCGCGGACCTGGAGGACGTTGCTTAGTAAGCACTTGAGAACATTGGCGCGTGGCCGTCGCATAATTTTTGCAATCATGGTATTGATTCGCTTCTTGATGCTTTCCAAAGTAGGTGTTGCTCTTTGATGACCTTCCTGACAGCCTCATTTGGCGATCGTCGTCAGCGAAGTCACACTGTGTCTCTGTGACGTGATGCCCAACTCTTCTCGGCACTGCCTTTGTAGTTTTAGGAGCAGTCCAAGTATAGCTGTGGTTACGTAGATATCATCATGTATCTGCGGTTATACGAGAGCTTCTACAATGCTGTGCGAGTCTGCATAGATGACCACTTGTTGTTGACGTCGTGTGCTTTGCTGCTCTATGTATAGCTGCAGTTTATTTTCTCTAGTGGTGCATTTATTGGAGAGCCTCCCTCCTGTGTCATCATCCATCAGTGTACGATTCATCAAAAGCCGAAACCTGAGAGTAGGAATTTTATACGACGTTTCGGTCTATCCTGGACCAATATCGAAAATTTGACAATAGACCCGGACGGACCGAAACGCCGTGAACTCTTTGCTAATTGTTCCATCCACGGAACTGTGACTTTTATTCTTCTTCAAGCTGTGAAATAATCAATTTTTCCCATAAAGCTGAATTTATTACGAAATCAACTTAAGTCTCCAGTTATATCCTAGTACCAAAGAAATACCAAGGAGAGACTTGATCTCAACTAGTTTATATTAAACAAGTAACCAGAATGTGACACTCTGTATAATGTTTATACTCACAGTCCTTGTCAGGGGCCAGGCCACCTCTCTCTCTCTCTCTCTCTCTCTCTCTCTCTCTCTCTCTCTCTCTCTCTCTCTCTCTCTCTCTCTCTCTCTCTCTCTCTCTCGGGAGGACGATATCAACTGATATCATTTAATTTATAAAATGCCAACCTGCCTAACCTCTATTATAACTATGTAATATGTGTTATGCAATGATTTATTTGCTCTCATCCTGAAAAAGCGATTATTATATTAACGTGAAGCCTTAATTATCACTGTGCTTCTCGTCTATATCTCGCTGACTTGACGCTTGATTTGTTATTGTCACGAATCCCGACGATATGTTGCGTAAATTAACGCATGTTCAAGCAGGTTAGGTAAGGTTCGTCAGGAAACAGGACAAGTGTTTCCTGACGCGGGTCTTAGATGATGACCCGCCGTTGGAGCTTTTGGTAATCTGACCGAGGCCTTCTGCTGGCTTACCGGTTCACCCCTTTAAAAATCACCGTCATTTATAACCATTTCTTTATACGTTCAAGCAATAACACATTTTTACCTCGTCTATGTTCTGTTCTTTCATGTTCATTTACCTTACTTGCTGCCCGTGTTAAAACGCACCAGAGGCTGGCGTTTAACAGACTGCTACACAAAATCAAGGAAGACGCGTTAGATGTAAACATATCTAATAGAAGTGAATATAGGTGTGTCATATCTTTTTTCTAACTGTAGATGGGAACAAAAGGCTGAAATGCACGACATTTCTTGATTCAACAAAATAGATTTGATACTGCTGATAGTAAAGTAATTATTATATTATGTGAGTTTTTATTGTATTAACAGAATGATAACTGGCGCTTTAAATCTTTGATTATTGTACTAACAGACAGTCAGATGTTACAAGATTCTTAGTTAACTCGCTAAGAGAAAGTCAGTTGTTGCAAGATTCTTAGTTAACTCGCTAAGCGAAAGTCAATTGTTGCAAGATTCTTAGTTAACTCGCTAAGAGAAAGTCAGTTGTTGCAAGATTCTTAGTTAACTCGCTAAGTAAGTAAGTAAGTAAGTAAGTAAGTTTATTCAGGTAAACACAAATACAGTTACATAGAATTATCATACATAGCAGCATATGTGTAGGGAACCTAGGATAACCCAAAAAAGTCAGACAGAGTGACTTATTTCCATTGGGGTCCTTTTACCTTATTATTATAGTATAAAGGTTATAATATTTTCTTATTATTCTACAATGAAGATAACATCTTATTATCATACTAAAAAGACTATCTGCTACACCAAGGCCATTAAGACTATCTACAATACGAGGGTCATTACAAGGAATAAGGTAAAATTTACACGTATGTTAGCTAAAAAATAGAAAATCATTCCCCTCCCTTTCTGTAGCTACATTCATCAGACACCTTTTGGCACTCTTCTTGAACTGGTTCACGCTATGACTGGCTTTGACATGTGCGGGTAGTCTGTTCCATTCCTTTATTGCTGTACAATAAAAGGTGTTTGAAGCCTGGCCACTGACTGTGGGTACTACAAAGTTGTGCTCTCTCCCCCTAGTACTATGATTGCTTTGGTTCCCAACCTTGACAAAACTGACAGCAAGATATTCTGGACATTGTTTGTGAGCAATTTTATAAACATGATTTAGCTTCAGTTGTTTTACTCTGTCTTCAACATTTAGCATATCCAACTGCTGTAATTCATCCTGGCCTACATGTTCTCTTGGTCCCAGCCCCAGGATGAATCTTACGATTTTGTTCTGGGTGGTTTGCAGTCTATCTTTCAGTTTTTTTGTCAAGGCAGAGTACCAAGAAGAGCAAGCGTAATCCATATGGCATTGTATAAGGGCTAGACATAGGGTCCTGCGAGCCTCAGTAGGTAGACACTGTGCTTGTCTATACAGGAACTTCAGTTTGGCATTCGCTTTCTTTACTACACTGTTCCCTATCAATTCTCCTGACATGCATGGGTCAAAGGGGATTCCCAAATATTTTACTGATGAAACCAAAGTGATGGGCTCCCCATTACATTGAACATTAAAATTATTTACCCTTCTCAGTTTATGTTTCGTGCCAAAGAGAATGGCTTCAGTTTTCCCTAGGTGTAATGATAGTTTGTTGTCTACTAACCATTTGCTGCAGGACTCCAGTTCCAGTGATAAAACATTAGCAATATCTTGTGGGTCTTTACCTGACACTAACAGAGCACTGTCATCTGCATACAGTAGGAGTTTGCACTTGACACTGATAGGCATATCATTGACATAACATAAGAATAATAAGGGACCCAGAATACTACCTTGGGGAACTCCACATGTTATCGGCAGGGGTTCTGATTCTGTTTTGTTGATTTTGACTATTTGTCTCCTGTTGCTAAGGTAGGACTTAAACCAGTCTACAGAACCTATACCAATAGCTTGAAGTTTATTACATAATATATTGTGGTTGACAGTATCGAAGGCCTTTTGCAGGTCTAAGGTTACCATGCCTATGAGGTTCCCCTTTGACATTTCAGTTCTCAGGTAATCCATCAGATTAATAAGGGAGGTGTCGGTTGAGTAGGATCTTCTAAAGCCCGATTGATAGCTATGGAGAATGTTGTTGTCATTAAGGTACTTAACTACTTGAGAATACACCGCCCTCTCTAGAATTTTAGATATTATACTGAGTATACTAACAGGCCTATAGTTGCTTACATCAGACCTACTATTTTTCTTGAAGATAGGAGTGACTCTGGCCTCCTTGAACCCCTCTGGTACTGTATTAGTGGTGATTGATAGATTTATTATGTGAGCAATAGGGATTGACAGTTCAGAAGCACCATCTTTTAGGAACTTAGACGGGATGTTATCAGGGCCTGTGCTCTTAGTTGGGTTTAACCTGCTTAGTTCTTTTTGAATAAAGTCATGAGATACACTTACTAGTTGACAACTGTTTGGGGTTACCCCTTTATTGGTATAGTATGTTTGAAACTTATCAGAGTCTGTGTTAAAGGTATTTGATGCAGCTGGTAGTTTACTTACTAGTGTTGATGCAACAGATGTGTAGTAGGAATTAAAGCAATTTGCCACCTTAGATGTTTCGTGGCATACCTCATTATCGATAGTGAGTACTATGTTAGACCTATCTACTGGCTTATGGCTATACCCCAACTGTTTTAGTTGTTGCCAGAGCTTTCTGGGGTTATGCTTATACTCTTCAATTTTTGAGCAGTAGTGCTTTGCCTTTGCTCCTTTTATAAGTCTCTGTACTCTGTTCCTCACCCTTTGGAATTCATTTAGTGCTGCAATATCCTGTCTGTTTGCTTTAAATCTTTTTAGCAGCTGGTCTCTGAATTTCATATTATCTAATATCTCAGTATTCATCCAGGGTTCAGTTCTTCGTTTAATCCTAACCTCTTTAACTGGTGCAATATTATCAAGGATGGTAGTGAACATTGTTTTGAATTTTTCCCAGGCATCGTTTACGTCCGTGCAACTTGTTATCTCTGTCCAGTCACAATTGTGTAGCCTATTTACCAGTGTTTCTTTACTGTAGTTTCTAGTTGACCTCATTTTTATTGTCCTGTGTAGGCCTATCCTATCCCTAGTTATTTTCCTGGTGCAGTAAATGATGAAATGATCACTAAGACCTGTGGTAATGACGCCTGACTGACTAATGTTCTCAGAGCGGTTACAAAGTATGTGGTCAATTAGGGTGGCTGAGAACTGTGTGATCCGGGTTGGAGTATTAATAAGTTGAGTGTAACTATTTAATCCTAGAATTTGCTTATACCTTTTGCATAGCCCGTTATTTTGCTGCTGAAAACAGATATTGAAGTCGCCCAGTATTATTGTCTCGCAATTGTTTTCAACTCCGGACAAGACTCTGGAAAAGTCTTCTAAGAACTGGTCCTGGGTAGGAGGGCGGTAACTAGTTCCTACTAAGATGGGTTTGGTCTTAGGAAGCAGCACTTCAAACCATAGAATCTCCAGTTTATTGTTATTTAAATCAGGTCTTGGGTTGTAAGCTAAGTCATTTCTAATGTAGGCACATACTCCACCACCCTTTCTGTTCCTATCTAAGCGAAAGTCAATTGTTGCAAGATTCTTAGTTAACTCGTTAAGAGAAAGTCAGTTGTTGCAAGATTCTTGGTTAACTCGCTAAGAGAAAGTCAGTTGTTACAAGATTCTTAGTTAACTCGCTAAGAGAAAGTCAGTTGTTACAAGATTCTTAGTTAACTCGCTAAGAGAAAGTCAGTTGTTACAAGATTCTTAGTTAACTCGCTAAGAAAAAGTCAGTTGTTACAAGATTCTTAGTTAACTCGCTAAGAGAAAGTCAGTTGTTACAAGATTCTTAGTTAACTCGCTAAGAGAAAGTCAGTTGTTACAAGATTCTTAGTTAACTCGCTAAGAGAAAGTCAGTTGTTAGAAGATTCTTATTTAACTCGCTAAGAGAAAGTCAGTTGTTACAAGATTCTTAGTTAACTCGCTAAGAAAAAGTCAGTTGTTACAAGATTCTTAGTTAACTCGCTAAGAGAAAGTCAGTTGTTACAAGATTCTTAGTTAACTCGCTAAGAGAAAGTCAGTTGTTACAAGATTCTTAGTTAACTCGCTAAGAAAAAGTCAGTTGTTACAAGATTCTTAGTTAACTCGCTAAGAGAAAGTCAGTTGTTACAAGATTCTTAGTTAACTCGCTAAGAGAAAGTCAGTTGTTACAAGATTCTTAGTTAACTCGCTAAGAGAAAGTCAGTTGTTAGAAGATTCTTATTTAACTCGCTAAGAGAAAGTCAGTTGTTACAAGATTCTTAGTTAACTCGCTAAGAGAAAGTCAGTTGTTACAAGATTCTTAGTTAACTCGCTAAGAGAAAGTCAGTTGTTGCAAGATTCTTAGTTAACTCGCTAAGAGAAAGTCAGTTGTTACAAGATTCTTAGTTAACTCGCTAAGAGAAAGTCAGTTGTTACAAGATTCTTAGTTAACTCGCTAAGAGAAAGTCAATTGTTACGTTAGAATGACACTCGTCAAGCTGCAGTTAAGCCCTGTCGGCAGGCGCTGTGTCAGCCTCTTGTCACAAGTTTCAGTGAGTTAAGCCCTATCGGCAGGCGCTGTGTCAGCCTCGTGTCACAAGTTTCAGTGAGCAGCCTGCACAAAGATGTCACTTTGACTGCTAGCAAGCTCACTGCAGTCTGGTGTATGATGTTACGACTCCCAGATGTTTCGCCCAGTCGTCTCTGCCACGACTCGCTCCACGACTCACTCCACGTTCGCTGGCAGTGACAGCCCAGCGACAGTACCAGTAGAGAAGTGTCCTCCTGAGTCGCTTGCCACTAGTCCTGCCCAGTTGCCAAGTTTTGTCGACGCCTCACTCGAGGGCACCAGCATGTCGTGCCCCAGGTTGAGTGAAAACCTGCAGCGACTCCTACGATGTCTGCTTCACCGTTCCAGAGGAGACCGTAATCTGTTACGTCACAGCTCAGCCGCAGCGATGTCTCCCGTGTTGCAGTATCTGTCCAGACGCAGGAAGGCGTGCAGTGATGCCCATCGACGCTCACTGCCTATGACCACGATGTTTAGCACACTCCACATGTTTTTTTCTTCCCTCCCTGTAGGAAGTTTTTTTTCCATGTCCATATGTATATATATGTTTTTTATTTTGTGTTCTGTGCCCTGATCCTACGAGAGAGAGACCGAGTTTTTTTTTACCACCAGTATTGTCGCGTCGGGACGACGCGAGGTAGGTGGCCGAGCGTATGTAGACAGCCTGTACTGTCTGCACAGACAGCCCATGCTGTCTGCCAGCTTAGTTCATGTTTCGCGCCACTCAAGTGCTGCCCTCTGGGCCTGTCCAGGTCTGTGGGAAGCTGGTCCCACACACTCACTCTCACACAGCGGCCTAGCAGCAAGACAGAAGGCCTACTAGCTCTCTCCCTTGTGGGATGGCCCTACCCGGGCCATGGGCACAAACACACAAGCTTGTGTACCCACCACGACTTTGCAAATAAAGTAAGAAGCCTCCGAAGACGTCTATAATTCACACCCAGCTTTTCAGCTCACCAATAATCTCATTAAACACACGCACCTACACACACACACACACAGAGTGGGCGCCTGTGACAAGCGGGGTTCCACAGGGGTCAGTCCTAGGACATGTGCTGTTCTTGGTATATGTGAACGACATAACGGAAGGGATAGACTCAGAAGTGTCCTTGTTTGCAGATGATGCGAAGTTAATGAGAAGAATCAAATCAGATGAGGATCAGGCAGGACTACAAAGAGACCTGGACAGGCTACAAGCCAGGTCCAGCAACTGGCTCCTTGAATTTAACCCTGCCAAATGCAAAGTCATGAAGATTGGGGAAGGGCAAAGAAGACCGCAGACACAATATAGTTTAGATGGCCAAAGACTGCAAACCTCACTCAAGGAAAAAGATCTGGGGGTGAGTATAACACCGAGCATATCTCCTGAGGCGCACATCAATCAGATAACTGCTGCAGCATACGGGCGCCTGGCAAACCTACGGATAGCGTTCCGATACCTAAGTAAGGATTCGTTTAAGACTCTGTATATCATTTACGTCAGGCCCATACTGGAGTATGCAGCACCAGTTTGGAATCCACACCTAGTCAAGCACGTCAAGAAATTAGAGAAAGTGCAAAGGTTTGCAGCAAGACTAGTCCCAGAGCTACGGGGATTGTCCTACGAAGAAAGGTTGAGGGAAATCGGCCTGACGACACTGGGGTACAGGAGGGTCAGGGGAGACATGATAACGACATATAAAATACTGAGCGGAATAGACAAGGTGGACAAAGACGGGATGTTCCAGAGAAGGGACACAGACACAAGAGGTCACAATTGGAAGTTGAAGACTCAGATGAATCAAAGGGATGTTAGAAAGTATTTCTTCAGTCATAGAGTAGTCAGGCCGTGGAATAGCCTAGAAAGTGACGTAGTGGAGGCGGGAACCATACATAGTTTTAAAGCGAGGTATGATAGAGCTCATGGGGCAGGGAGAGAGAGGACCTAGTAGCAATCAGCGAAGAGGCGGGGCCAGGAGCTGTGAATCGACCCCTGCAACCACAAATAGGTGAGTACAAATAGGTGAGTACACACACACACGTTAACTCTACAAGACAAGGACTTCGCTATGAGTGGGTATAACATACTGAGACGGAGAGGGTCGCAGGTCATATCATATAGATCAAAACTCTGCTCCTCATATCTGTGGCGGCTCCTCGCTAATGGGGTGTGTCTGGTACACACGTTTCCAACACTCGTATATCAAGCAACTACACTCCACCCTGCTGCCAGGCGCCTGAAAGCAACGAGTGAGAAATCGCTTGGGTTAGAAATTTGAAACACTGTTAAAATTGATTTAAGAATACAAGAATGTAAATGGTCCAAGTCGGAGCGAAACGTCGTCTTAAGCTCCTCTCTTCCATGTGCTGATTATTTGTATATTGTTCCAGTCACGGTATTGTGCCTTTTTTGCTATTTATTTAAGAATGACGGACCGCTTCAGTAGGCCTTTTTATTCAATGTTTAGGTAGGTCTAACTCACACCCAACCACACTTACTCACGTACTCGTCCAATATATAGTTAAATCTGCTTAAAGTTCTCGCCTCACTGGGATTGTCCGAGAATTGGTTGCATTCATCTCTTTTGTGTTTGTTTAAAGCTCATTATGGATTTTATTATTTTGTATTTGGTTTGAATTATTTTTTTTGTTAAATGAGTTATCGTCCGTGATGCTCACTCCTTTCTGCACTGTTTAATTTTTCCTGCATTTTAAGAGTTCATTGCCATACTGTAGTGGATAGTAGCAGAATGGAATAATTAGTTGGCAGAGTAGAATAATCAGCTCCCGGACTGGATTAGTTAATTACCCGATTGTAATAGGTAACTGGCAGACTGGATTAGTTGGATGGTAGGTGTAGCTCCTTGACCAAGACGAAATCCTAATGAGAACCAGGCTTAAACTAACCAAGAGGCTACTGAGACTGCTGTGTTTACACGGCACACAGCATCCTCCTTCCTTCCTCCCGCCACATTCAGAGAGGAGACAAAAGCAGGAAGATCCTTCACCTACTGGACTGCATTCGCAATGCAAGACATATTTAAACAGCTTACAAAGAAAGGTATCCAGGTTATATAATGGGTTTTCAAATGTCTTACCTTCAGCTTCCGAGAAGAGAAATCTGGTTTTATTACACACATAGAAAGAGAATTAAAAGAAAGAAAATCGTCATTGGTACGAGTTGCTAAATTTATACGTACAAAAAATTAATATAGATCCAGCCAGTAGCAGAACACAACCATAACTGTAGCAGCAGAGTGTATTTGTTCACATCAGCGCTGTATCATCTTTTGCAGACGATACTAGGATCTGCATGACAGTGTCATCCATTGAGGACACTGTTAACCTCCAAGAAGATATAAACCAAGTTTTCTAATGGGCAACGGAGAACAATATGATGTTCAATGAAGACAAATTCCAACTACTCCGTTATGGAAAACTGGAGGAAATAATAACTAGAACTGAGTATGCTACAAACTCCAATCACACAATAGAGAGGAAAAGTAATGTGAGAGACCTGGGAGTGGTAATGTCAGAGGATCTCACCTTCAAGGATCACAACAATGCCACTATCACATCTGCTAGGAAACTGATAGGATGGATAATGAGAACATTCAAGGCAAGAGATGCTAAGCCAATGATGATCCTTTTTAAATCACTTATTCTTTCTAGGCTGGAATACTGCTGTACATTAACATCCCCATTCAAGGCAGGTGAAATTGCAGAGCTAGAGAATGTACAGAGAACCTTTACTGCACGTATAAGTTCCATCAAACACCTTAACTACTGGGAGCGCCTGGAAGCACTTGACTTGTACTCACTAGAGCGCAGGCGAGAGAGATATATCATAATCTACACCTGGAAGATACTGGAGGGACTGGTCCCTAATATGCACACAGTAATCACTCCATACGAAAGCAAAAGACTTGGCAGGCGATGCAACATACCCCTAGTGAAAAGTAGGAGCGCCACTGGTACACTAAGAGAAAACTCAATAAGTGTCCGGGGCCCAAGACTGTTCAACAGCCTCCCACCAGCAATAAGGGGCATTACGGGAAGACCCCTGGTTGTCTTCAAGAGGGAGCTGGACAGATACCTAAAGACGGTGCCGGATCAGCCGGGCTGTGGTTCGTACGTTGGATTACGTGCGGCCAGCAGTAACAGCCTCGTTGATCAGGCCCTGATCCACCGGGAGGCCTGGTCGTGGACCGGGCCGCGGGGACGTTGATCCCCGGAATTCCCTCCAGGTAGACTCCAGGTAGGAAGGTAGTTATGTCTACGCGAGTTGTCTTGGGCTCTGCTTTTGCTCTTCGATGGGCTTGCACGGCTTATTCTCTGCGGCTTTCGGCTCTGTCACATCTACTTATGATTGTATATAATGAGTTGGCTTCCTCTACATCTCTTCATAGTATATTCCATTTGTTCACTCTACTCAAACTGGAAAAATTCTATCCTAGTTATTTTAGATAACTTGAAGCTTAGGTTTTCAGCTCTGCGCCATCGTTCTCTTGTTTATTCTGTCTTCTGGTGGTGTAAAATGTTTGCCGTATACAGTGATCCGTATACAGTGATGCCGTGTTGTTCTATAAGGTTTTTCATATTTTTCCAGCTTTGTATATCATGCCGATGTTATTTTGCTTATGTGCTCCTCTGGTGAGAAGTATAACAGTTCACCTCTCTCTATATAATCACTACTGTCTTCTCACGATATTATAATGATTTTCTTCTGAACTTGTTACCTTTTAGTGTGTTCAGTTCCATCAGAAGCGTTTTTTACTTATGTCAGTTATTTTGATGAGGATCGTGTGGTAAGGCCTCTCCTTCATTTTTTCTGATTGCAGTTCTCTCTTGTTTCTGATTCTTGTCCTGTTATATATTCGAAGTTGTCATGGTTTGTCCGTAGTGGTGGTGGGATGGTGCTGGGTGTAGTGCTTGAAATGGTTCTAGGAGTTACGCTAAAGGTTGTGGAGGCGTTGTATTGAGTGTAGTGTTAGAAGTGATGCTGGGGGTGATGCTTGAGATGGTGCTAAGGGTGGCGCTGATGCTGAGGAAGTAGTGGAGTGCTTACGTCAGGTGTTTGTGTCCTCACCAGGGTCAGCCAAGTCCCTCAGATGATAAACAAGACACCTGGACAGTTTGCGTTAGGCAAATATTGCAGAACATCGACTGTGGGTGCCGAGTGGATGTGTTTGGCTCTAGGCGGCCGATACACACACATGCACACACACATACACACACACACATACACACACACACACACACACACATACACGCGCGCGCGCACACACACACACACAGGAACCATACATAGCTTGGAGGCAGGAACCATACATAGCTTTAAGATGAGGTATGATAAAGCTCATGGAGCAGGGAGAGATGTCATGTGGGTTTTTGATACGTGGATGGGGTAAGAATACTCATGTAGGCTGGTAGTACGTATAATATATAACAGGAAGTATGGAAAGCGCCAACAGCCGACCTGTCTCTCTCTGCTGCCTACTACGACTGACCCATAGTGCCTACGGGTGAGGGTGTTTGAAATCCTGCTATGGTCAGCAGCAATATGAATACAGTCAATGATTCACACAGACGGTTGGTAGTGAGTCATCTACTGGTACACTGGTTACTGGTAACTGGTTGCTAGGAACTGGTACTACTACTGACAGTTTGGCAACGCTAACGTATGTCGTCCCGACATACAGCTACTACAAACTAGAGGCAGCAGGTGTACGGCTTGGGCTGATTCTATACAATGTCAAAGTACACAACAATTGAACATTATAACATACATAAGTAGAACATTGGAATGGAAGCTTACGTAACTGAAACTGTAATGCAATACAAGATATAATATAGCACAACTCATCGAATGAGACTCAACATTGGGATTACACAATAGAAGTGATAAAAAAAAATTTGATCGATTGATCTGTATTCATGTGATCTACGGATTCTGAGGAAGGAATATATACAAAGAAAGAAGTGTTTAACAGAAAGGCAGATTCGGTGCACTCAAATCTAGACTGTTAACTCTCAGAATTCGGAGAGAACGTGAACACAAAAAAAAATTTCTTGAACACTGATAAGTTGATACTGTAATTATTCATCTATACAGGTTATTTACATTTAACCCCAACTCTGCTAGGGTGAGATTGATATATGCAGAATGGGTGTCATCTCTGGGAGGATCAAACTCTGTTGCACTGGCTAACTCATGCTGTATTTGAGGCAAATCTGAATTGGAAGTAACAAATGATACTTGAGGATTTCTCAATACCTGTCGTGTACGTAGGGAATAACGACATTCAGGTTGATCGTCTGACTGAGTATCAGAGGAAGAGAGTACAGGATCAGGAGGATTGTCAGAGTCTGTCACATTAGTCTGGGTTGGAACATCATTATCATCACATACTAACTTCATATGATCTAAATGCGATTCTTTATACTGACCAGTACTAATTTCTCTAACCTTATACTTATTATCAGTGATATGTTCAACTACTCGATAAGGACCAACAAACTTTTGATCAAGCTTAGGCATTGCAGACGTTTTGTTAAAGTTAGTCAGCATAACTCTCGAACCTACTTTGATTTTGGATGGCTTTGCTCGAATGTTTGCGACTCTTGTAAATTCTGCTGTTGATATATGAAGTGTTTCACGGATTCTTCTGAAAACAGTTTGAGCTATGCTGGTACGAGTTGCTATGAAATCATCAGGGCTGTAATTTGGTTTCGGATTAGAATATAACAACTCATAAGGCAAACCTTTATCTACACCGTACAATGCATAATGTGGAGTGTCACCTATGGAATCATTGTAAGCAGAATTTATAGCACACTGCACATCAGGTATAACTTCATCCCAAGTTTCACTGTTGGGATTGATAGTGGCTCTCAAGACATCAAGTACTTTCTTATTGGTTCGTTCCGCTAACCCATTGCTGGCAGGATGATGAGGAACAATGGTGGATTTAGAGATCTTGTACAAGGTACATAAATTTTCAAGAATCTCATTACAGAATTCACCTCCATTATCTGTTACTAGGGACTTAGGGGTGGTATGCCTGCAGATAATGCGTTCTTTAAACGCTTTAGCTACTGTCTCGGCAGTCTTATCTGCAATAGGAACTAACTCACAATATCTGGTGAAATGGTCTACCATAACACACAGATGTTTGTTGCCCTGGAGGGAACATTGGAAATTAGTTAGCAAATCTAGCTCAACTCTTTCCCACGGTTCGCTAGTAGTTGGATACACTTGGATTGGATTAGGACCATTAGCATTACCTTTATGTTGCATGCAGACACTACATTTCTTAATATACTCAGAAATATCAGTTGCCATACGAGGCCAAAAGTATTTCAATCTGGCTTGTTTTACTGAACAATCCATACCAGGGTGCGCAACACCTGGTACATCGTGAACTAGCTGTAAGGCTACATTCAATAGTGACTGTGGAATTACTAACTGGTAAACTCTTCTGCTAGGAGTACCCAACTCGGCTGTTCGATACAGTAATTCTTGGTTCATGACAAAGTCACTGATGGGTGCTGGTGGCTTCACAGTCAGAATAAGATCTTCCTGGAGCAGGAATCGAATCACACCAGACCACATGGGATCTGTTTGTTGAGCATTCTTTACATCTTCAGCACTAAATGGAGGGTCTGCAGTTACTATACTAACATGTCGCAATAAGGCATCTGTGACTACATTTGACTTGCCAGGTAAGTGTTCAAAGGTGGGATTGAACCCTTGGATAGTCAAGGTCCATCTGGCTAACCTTCCAGTAGGTTGTTTGTTCTGGAATAAAGGTATCAGTGGAGCATGGTCTGTCAGGACATGAACAGAGTACTGACAAATAATGTCTTGGAAGTGCTTTAAAGACCATACTATTGCTAAAGCTTCTTGCTCAGTTACTGTATAATTACGTTCAGCCTTCGTAAGGACTCGGCTAGCAAATGCAACTGCGTTGTACTTGCCATTGGTCTTCTGAGCTAGTACGGTACCTATGCCAATTGAACTAGCATCAGTTGTCAGATAGAAGGGCTTAGAAAAATCTGGAAATTTCAAAATTGGAGCAGATGTTAGCTTTTCTTTTAGAGTTTGGAATGCTCTTTCTTGACGGAAGGTCCAAACAAAAGGAGCATCTTTCTTAAGCAACTCAGTTAGAGGAGCAGCTATGGAAGAAAAATTGGCAATGAAAGATCTATAAAAACCTGCTAAGCCCACAAAGGATCTTACGGCATCAGCAGTTTTGGGAGTTGGAAAATTTAGTACTGCAGTTACTTTACTTTGGTCAGTCGTAACCCCTCTAGGAGTGACTACGTGACCAAGAAACTTAATTTCTGATCTGAAAAATTGACATTTAGACAGTTTGATCTTTAAATTGGCTTCTTCAAGCTTACCAAGTACTATATCGAGTCTTTTCAAGTGTGTATCCACGTCTTTAGACATGACGATTACGTCATCTAAGTACATCATAAGTGCATTACCTATGAGACCTCTAAAGATTAGTCATGAGCCTTGAGAACGTGATAGGGGAGGATCATAATCCAAACACCATACGGAGGAAGTGATAATGACCTGTAGGAGTGGAGAATGCAGTTAGCTCTTGGCTGTCCTCGTGAAGAGGGACTTGCCAAAACCCTTGTAACAAATCCAGGGTTGAAAAGACTTTGTTATCTCTGATGTTACGTAAAAGATCACCCAGTACAGGGAGTGGGAAGCGATCTGGAATAGTTTTCGCATTTAACTTCCTAAAGTCAATCACTGGGCACCAAGTACCATCCTTCTTAGGTACTAGGATCAAGGGCACATTCCAAGGTGAATTGCTAGGTGCAATAACTCCATCATCAAGCATTTGATTGATCAATTCTTCTGTGACAGCAACTTGTGAATGAGGCATTCTGTACGCAGGTATGTAGATAGGTCTAGTACCAGGTTCAAGTGGTATACGATGGGACAATAAGTTCGTTATACCCATCTTCTCACCTGGTAAGGCAATGGCTTTACAACGTTTGTTCAACAGAGTCAACAAACGCTTGACTTCATCTGGGAAGTCAGTGGGAGCTAAGTCTTTCTCCTCAACTGGTGGAACAGATTGATCCAGTGAAGTGGATGAGGTCTCCCCGGTAGAAATAGCACCGACCCACTGGTCAGGTGACAACTCATCCTCTACCTGAACAGGGTAAGGATAGTGAACAAGGTCAACAAGATTGGTATTTGCTCTGAGACGAACACTGTGACCAGAAGTGTTAGCTAGGAAGAAATGGATCTTACTATCTCTTACAACATGTAAGGATGGTTCAACAAATAGACCTTTTACTTTGCAAGAATCACTGTCAACTAGGATGTTATCACCATCTGGAACACTAGGAACAACAACAGACACTCTAGTGAGGGCACTAGCTGCGACAGAAACGTCTTTCTGCAGACGGCATGTGACATCAACAAGAGATGGCATTACTAGTTGCAAGTAATTGTTTTCCGACAAGGCGTCCCCTGTGGAGAAACTACTACTTGAACTAGCAGACATTGCAGGGATAGGCTCAGCACTCAAGGTAGTCAGAGTGTCCTCGGACACTTGAGGTACCTGGACACTATCTTGCAAGTCTGAAGTTGCAGGAACACAGACAGGAGTGACAGGATCATCAGTGCCTGACCACTTGGGTACGCTACTGGAAAATGCACTGGCCTGTAAGGACTTAATTCGAATGTCGTACTCTGCTGCAGTATGGCAGATCTCGGATCAAAGCTGGTAACCCCAAAATGGTACGATCAAGTCATCAATTTGGGCATGCCATCGATAAGGGTCGAGCACAATGCGTAAGTCTCGCATGGAAGCAAATCCCAGTAGAAGGTCACCAGGGAAAGTAATCTGGTCAACAACAAGGAAGGAAGCAGTGAAGTCTCTACCTTGGATAGAAAAAGTTAGGGAAGTCCGACCTCGGACACGCAGGTGAGAACCAGCTACTCCACTAAGGGAGGACACATGAGTCGGTTCTACGAGAAGGACATGTCGTAACTGCTTATCCCTAAACAAACTAGACCTGATAATATTGACTTGCGCACCAGAGTCCATGAACAAATGAACGGGCGCATTATGAACAGATGCTTGCACTATACTGCCTATGGTTGCATTGGAAGTTATGTGCAAATAAAAAGGTGGATTGTCATCAGCAAAGATTTGTTCCACTTCATCCCCAAAATCATCTACATCAGAGACATGTGAAGCAGTATCATCAGCAGGATTGTCATTCTCGAGACTGCTTAAGGCTTCAAAGGAATTGTGAATGGGGATGGTGTACTCATTATCACCTACTGTCACCATGGGACGGTTTGACTGGGGCGCTCGAATTCCCCCGAATTGGAAGAATGAGCCTGGTTCTGGTTAGTTTGAGAACCACGATGTCTGTTTCCTCTACGGGTTCTGCGGTTGGAACGGCCACGGAAAGACCTAGAGTACTGAAGGTTGTAGAGAGCATTGCACTCAGATGTGTCATGTCCATGTATTCTATGATAAGTACAGTAGGGAAGATCTGACTGGTACTCATCATCAGCACGACGCCTCTTAGGGTAACTATCAGGACAATTAATTGCAATATGGCCACGGAAACCACAGATGTAACAAGTCCTCTGACTATGGTTACTAAATGTACTATGAATACTACGAGGTTTATAATGACTCTGTACACTGGTCCTTGGTGATCGCTGAGATGGTTGATGACCACGATTTGTCGCTGTGGTGCAAACAAGAGGTGGTGCAGACCGAGGCATAGGTGTGAAATTACTTTTGATACATGGGAAAATACCCTGGGGGCACAAGGAACGTACATGATTTAGGGCTGTAAGGGGTTCCATCGTCACAGTTGGGGGATGAGCCTCATAAGCACACACGGAAGCAGGCAGCATTAGTTCTTTGATTGCTCCAAAAGCTGCTATTTTAGCAAACGATGCAGTGGATGGTTTATCCTCGTCAGGGACAAAAGCTGAGGACTGGACAGCATTGATAAATGATGATAAAAGTTTGTCTAATCTAACAGCAAATGCACTCAACGATTCATTAGTCATGGGTGTAGCATTCACTAGTTCCCTAAGAACGACATATGGATCAGCTGTTTTTACTGGTACGAGGAAAGAACGAATCAGTTCCTCATATTGTGACCACTTAGTAAGATTCCTGAAGTCTCGCATATCAAGGAGATCAACAACGTGAACAGCAGCAGGGGACCGATGATGAGCTTCTTTCGCAAGTCTGATAAGACTTTCCTCAGAAGAAGGACTGTCAACTACAGCATTAACACGAGAACGAATGGCAGTAAACCATGCTTCAAGACTATGTACATGACCATTGAATAAAGGTAACGCATCAAGGGAATCACGAGTAAAACTATAGTGTCTCAGTGTCTGGGTCGGTCTGTCAGTCCATAAGGAACTGTGAGGACTGATGACAGAAGCAGCAGTAGCCTGAGAGGTCTGAGTGTCGCCATTCACTAAAGTATCACTTGGCGGTATGTGAGACATAATGGCAAAGAAGTTGCACAAGAACAAATAAGGCAAAAATAATGAACAATAAAAATTATATAAAATGTTAAAATTAAAATAAAAGAGATGCAACTAATTCTGCAGAAGTAATAAAAAATGTCTAAGATACACTGCAAGAGGAAGGACAACTCAATGTAAAGGACTGCTGGACAAGATAAAAAAATTACATTGAAATTTACAAGTAAAAATATTACTGGAGACTGAATTAAATGCAAAATGAGCTGTCTGTACTCTTGCTAATAAAGAAATTAATTAATAAAAGTGTAACTCAATGTAAAAAGTATAAAATAAAATCACGAAATTATATGCAAAGAGAGATAACTGGGAAATTTAAATATTTTCTAAGAATGCATAAACAAAATTAAAATATAATGCAAAGACAACATGAGGAAAAATAATAAAATGAAAAACAAGACTCAAACAATAATGAACCGAGAATAATAATGTCAATAAAAGAAAATAATTCACTGCAGAACAAGTGCAACAAAATAAGGTGTAGAAATAATCACTGCAGTAATAAAGTTACACTGGGAAAATGTAGATTAAATAATAAAAATAAAAATATGAAGAAAAACTGATTGAACACTTTAACTCTTAATTGTAAATTAGACAAAACAATTTACTCAAACAGAGTAAAGAAAGCACTTTATGTTAAAAAAGAATGAAATTACACTAAGAGTGAATTTGTTCAAAGAAATATGAAAAATATGAATAAAAATAAAACAAGAAACAAAACTGGAAGTGTAACACTTACAAGTGGCGGGGCACACAACACTTACAAGTGGCGGGGCACACAACACTTACAAGTGGCGGGGCACACAACACTTATTCATTTTTCTTAGTATATTCTTACAACAAAATCTTGCTGCGACTGATACGACAAAAATTGCTGGCAAAAATAATGGTAGACAAGTCTGCGAAAAGATCAGGGAATGAGACACTGCTGGTGTACGAAAAAAAAGATACACATAGAAATAAATGGATAATTTGGTAGATGACAAATACTGGAGAATACAATGCTGAAAGAATACAAAAAAAAAATGAATGAATTACTTCACACGGAGTGACTGACTGGTACACTACACAATAATACTTACTACAGACAGAGAGTAGCATAAAAAAACACAGATAAAAATTATGAGATGAGCGATAACACTGAAAAATATTGCAAAAATAATGAGTCAAAGAAACACTGAGTCTACACTGAAAACACAAGGCTTAGAGTACACAAGAAATTCACTGTAAATGTCTCACACACGCAAATGTCTTTAAATGCAGGAAAATGTCTCTAGAAAATTATCACTAAAGTCTGGAGTAGAAGACGGGATGACGAGTGATGAGGAGAAAATTGTCCTGTGGGTGATTACACCTCCTACACTCACACTGTCGTCGGAAGAAATGCGCTTTCTCGGTGAACTCACATAACTGGCTTTATCGTTGGCGCCAGCTACAATCTCTTGACCGATTATGTGAGCCAAAACAGTACTAGGACCCGGTACAAGGGTGGAAAAAGAAAAACCCCACAGGTAGATGAGGTGGGTGGCGGGTGGTGGGGGCAGCAGAACAAGCTGGCCCTGTGCACTCTCACTGCCACGCACTTCTCACCACGCACAAGGTGGCTTAACTAAATCACAATGCCACAGGGATGATGAAGACCACTCTTACCAGCATCCAAGCACAAGCAATATATGAAACAATACTTCAGAGGAACTTGCGTGGCTTACTTCTCTCTCTCAGCTGGGTTAGAAGCTGGGTTGACTGACTGGCTTAACCCACGAGAATGGCTGACGAAGACGTGTAACGATGCACACAGCATGAAGGAGCAGGTGGATGACAGGAGACAGGCTGGATGGTAGGCTGAGGCAGGCTGACTAGCGTTCACTTCCACAGTCTGGCTTGGCTGGCTTAATTGCAAAATCCGGGTCAACCCCTCGGAGATTGAAGCAATTAGCACACGAACTAAGCCAGGAAGCTTGAAAAACGGCTGCAACAGGCTTGCAGGCTGGAGTACACAGGGTGGTGGCTGAGACGGTTCACCTCTGACCTGCCGGCAACCCACAAACAGTCTTCTAACGTCTGAAATACCCTTAAATCCATGCCCACTCTGGTGCCACCATTTGTCATGTGGGTTTTTGATACGTGGATGGGGTAAGAATACTCACGTAGGCTGGTAGTACGTATAATATATAACGGGAAGTATGGAAAGCGCCAACAGCCGACCTGTCTCTCTCTGCTGCCTACTATGACTGACCCATAGTGCCTATGGGTGAGGGTGTTTGAAATCCTGCTATGGTCAGCAGCAATATGAATACAGTCAATGATTCACACAGACGGTTGGTAGTGAGTCATCTACTGGTACACTGGTTACTGGTAACTGGTTGCTAGGAACTGGTACTACTACTGAGAGAGAGAGCACCTAGTACCACTCGGTGAAGAGGTGGGACCAGGAGCTGAGTCTCGGCCCCTGCAACCATAATTAGGTGAGTACAATTAGGTGAGTACACACACACAAAATCCTGTGTCACAAACCTACTAGAGTTTTATGACAAGGTAACTGAAGTAAGAAATGAGAGGGAGGGGTGGATTGATTGCATTTTCTTGGACTACAAGAAAGCATTCGACACAGTTCCTCACAAGAGATTAGTACAGAAGCTAGAGGAGCAGGCACGTATAACAGGAAGGGCACTGCAATGGATCAGAGAATACCTAACAGGGAGGTAACAGCGAGTCATGGTCCGTGATGAGGTATCACAGTGGGCGGCAGTGACGAGGGGGGTCCCACAGGGGTCAGTCCTGGGACCAGTGCTATTCTTGGTATATGTGAACGACATGACGGAAGGGATATACTCAAAAGTGTCCCATATTGCAGATGACATGAAGTTAATGAGGAGAATTAAATCAGACGCAGACCAGACAGGTCTACTAAGAGACCTGGACAGGCTGGATGTGTGGTCCAGAAACTGTCTCCTAGAATTTAACCCTGCCAAATGCAAAGTCATGAAGATCGGAGGAGGGCAAAGAAGACCGCAGCCAGAGTATAGGCTAGAAGGCCAAAGGCTGCAAACCTCACACAAGGAGAAAGACCTAGGAGTGAGTATAATATCGAGTACATCGCCAGAAGCACACATTAACCAGAAAACTGCTGCGGCATATGGGCGCTTGGCAAACCTGAGAATAGCATTCCGGTACCTCAGTAAGGAATCGTTCAAGAATTTATACACTGTGTACGTCAGGCCCATACTGGAGTATGCAGCACCAGTTTGGAACCCACACCTGGTCGAACACGTCAAGAAATTAGAGAAAGCGCAAAGGTTTGCAACAAGGCTAGTTCCAGAGCTAAGGGGAATGTCCTGTGAAGAAAGGTTAAGGGAAATCGGTCTGACAACACTGGAGGACAGGAGGGTCAGGGGAGACATGTTAACGACATACAAAATACTGCGTGGAATAGACAAGGTGGACAGAGACAGGATGTTCCAGAGATAGGACACAGAAACAAGGGGCCACAATTGGAAGCTGAAGACTCAGATGAATCAAAAGGATGTTAGGAAGTATTTCTTCAGTCATAGAATAGTTAGGAAGTGGAATAGTCTGGCAAGCGATGTAGTGGAGGCAGGAACTATACATAGTTTTAAGACGAGGTATGATAAAGCTCATGGAGCAGGGGGAGGGAGGACCTAGTAGCGGTCAGTGAAGAGGCGGGGCCAGGAGCTGAGTATCGACCCCTACAATCACAATTAGGTGAGTACAATTAGGTGAGTACACACACACACACGAGCACTCCAGGAAGATTTGAATAGACTGGTGCAGTGGTCGGAGAAGTGGCAGATGCAGTTTAATATAGACAAATGCAAAGTTCTAAATGTTGGACAGGACAATAATCATGCCACATATAAACTAAATAATGTAGATCTTAATATTACGGATTGCGAAAAAGATTTAGGAGTTCTGGTTAGCAGTAATCTGAAACCAAGACAACAGTGCATAAGTGTTCGCAATAAAGCTAATAGAATCCTTGGCTTCATATCAAGAAGCATAAATAATAGGAGTCCTCAGGTTGTTCTTCAACTCTATACATCCTTGGTTAGGCCTCATTTAGATTATGCTGCACAGTTTTGGTCACCTTATTACAGAATGGATATAAATTCTCTGGAAAATGTACAAAGGAGGATGACAAAGTTGATCCCATGTATCAGAAACCTTCCCTATGAGGATAGACTAAGGGCCCTGAATCTGCACTCTCTAGAAAGACGTAGAATTAGGGGGGATATGATTGAGGTGTATAAATGGAAGACAGGAATAAATAAAGGGGATGTAAATAGTGTGCTGAAAATATCTAGCCTAGACAGGACTCGCAGCAATGGTTTTAAGTAGGAAAAATTCAGATTCAGGAAGGATATAGGAAAGTACTGGTTTGGTAATAGAGTTGTGGATGAGTGGAACAAACTCCCAAGTACCGTTATAGAGGCCAGAACGTTGTGTAGCTTTAAAAATAGGTTGGATAAATACATGAGTGGATGTGGGTGGGTGTGAGTTGGACCTGATAGCTTGTGCTACCAGGTCGGTTGCCGTGTTCCTCCCTTAAGTCAATGTGACCTGACCTGACTAGGTTGGGTGCATTGGCTTAAGCCGGTAGGAGACTTGGACCTGCCTCGCATGGGCCAGTAGGCCTTCTGCAGTGTTCCTTCGTTCTTATGTTCTTATGTATATATATATTTCTTCTTTCTTTCAACAAACTGGCTGTATCCCACCGAGGCAGGGTGGCCCAAAAAGAAAAACAGAAGTTTCTCTTTTTATATTTAGTAATTTATACAGGAGAAGGGGTTACTAGCCCCTTGCTCCCGGCATTTTAGTCGCCTCTTACAACACGCATGGCTTACGGAGGGAGAATTCTGTTCCACTTCCCCATGGAGATACGAGGAATTAAACAAGAACAAGAACTAGCAAGAAAATAGAAGAAAACCCAGAGGGGTGTGTGTATATATATGCTTGTACATGTATGTGTAGTGTGATCTAAGTGTAAGTAGAAGTAGCAAGACGTACTGGAAATCTTGCATATTTATGAGACAGAGAAAAGACACCAGCAATCCTAACATCATGTAAAACAATTACAGGTTTTAATTTTACACTCACTTGGCAGGACGGTAGTACCTCCCTGGGTGGTTGCTGTCTACCAACATGTATATATATATATATATATATATATATATATATATATATATATATATATATATATATATATATATATATATATATATATACATACACACTCACTCTCATCCTCTTTCACTCTCTCTTTTATTTTTTTTTTTTTTTACACAGGGTTTGACAAGGTTAAGGATCCCTAGCTTTATTGACAGCTATTTACAGGTTAAGGATTCCTAACTTTATTGGCAAGCTAAGAGCTGTTACCTACATCAGCTCATTTGAAAGCATTTTTATTGTTATGAGACATACAAGTAGGGAACAGGATGAAGTTGGAGCCATCTGTGGGCCAGCATTTTCATTTGATCAATTGACTTTATCTCGTTGACATCATTATGCTGTACGAATGTGTTCCATACTCGAGTCATCCTGGGTATGTATGATCTCAGATGGAGTGAAGTTCTGGAGAAGGGTACAGCCAGAGTGAAGTTGCTGCTTTCTGTCTGTCTTGTGGCATAAAAGCTTGTTTCACGCTTGTTTCACTCTCTCTCTCTCTCTCTCTCTCTCTCTCTCTCTCTCTCTCTCTCTCTCTCTCTCTCTCTCTCTCTCTCTCTCTCTCTCTCTCTCTCTCTCTCTCTCTCTCTCTCCCTCTCCCTCCCTCTCTCTCTCTCTCTCTCTCTCTCTCTTTCTTTTTCTGTCTTGTTTTCTTCATAACTGTCAGACAGCCCCTGGGAAATGGGAGATAATCATGTATGTTCATAAAAAAGGGAAAGTTGCTGTTACTACTCCTTGGATCAAGAGCCCCTAACCAGGATCATTGATCACCCGTCTCCCATGAAGAGCTCTATGGGTGCATGATAATCACTGTGTTTCGGTCTCCTCAGCTCAAGTCTCAGTTCATCAGAGCAATATAGCTTATGTTTGTGGCATTCTAAGAGTAATGAGACACTTATGCAACACATGGGAATCTTTATTGAAGAAACGTTTCGCCACACAGTGGCTTCATCAGTCCAATACAAAGTAGAAATGGGTAAGGAGAGTAGAAGTATGAGGTAATCAGTCCCTCAACCTGGATTCGATGTGTTCAGTCCATCACTCTTGTAGTAAGTGCAGCATAGGGCCAGAGAGGTGGCTTATATACTGCGGTGAGATGAGTTGAAGCAGCAGGAGGCGGGATCTTAGTGGGACCTGCCACTAATGTAAGTAGGTCATCGTCCAAAGGTTTGGGCAAGCGTTGAAGTCTTTGTACCAAGATTCCATGATGTTGCAGTGTCTGACAGATGTGATGAATGGTTTTGAACTGAACACATCGAATCCAGGTTGAGGGACTGATTACCTCATACTTCTACTCTCCTTACCCATTTCTACTTTGTATTGGACTGATGAAGCCACTGTGTGGCGAAACGTTTCTTCAATAAAGATTCCCATGTGTTGCATAAGTGTCTCAATTCTTCAACTTGTCGGTTTTCAAAACCATTCATCACAATTCTAAGAGTACATTATATCTTATTCGATGTATGTCATACACCCATAAAGTCATGCCCTTCGGACCAGCGAACTGAACGCTAAGAGTGTAACGAGCGGGGCCCCCTCGTTATGCTAGCACCTTAGTTCAACCCAGCCAATCACTAGGAAACCCACCAAAGTTGCGAAGCAAAGTTGGACACTCGTGATGCAACACTAGCAGACTTAATCCAAATCTGGTCGCCCACAGGCCACAAGACTACACCTGCGTTAGTAATGTTGACATCTGTGTTCTTATTATCTAATGTTATCTAATGTTTTGTCATTATTATATGTTATAATTTCATTGATAACCTAGAAGTATACAGACAGTACAGTAACCTATGTAATATGTCGATGTACCTTATCAATGAAAATAAGATACCAGAAATTTTAAGCACTAGCTCTAAATCTGTAAGAGATAAATTATAAATTGCAAATATATACCCAGATACGCTCCTGTTATTCCTTCTAGGGCCTAGTTCTAAGGCCTTTTGGGTATCCGTCCACCGTTATCAATATGGATATGGCGTGCACAATAAAGCAGTAGCTTCGTCGTCAAAAATCTAAAATATTTCATTTGTTTATGTTCTCATTATATTGTACCCTGATGGGAGAACTGTAATCGCTTTTGCTCTAGTGAGTTTTAGCTCCATCTAGCTTTTGATTAGTTTATGTCTTCAATCGTTTCTTTAATCTCAGTGTTCTTATTTGATAAATACTCTACATTTATTTAAAGTTTGGATTTTTCCCCTGATGCAGCTAGTTTACCGCTTACAAAATACTAACCGCTATCGTTCACAGGATGGATATAGGACACAATAACCTAGCCACTGCTTCTATGCACAGGATAGATATGGGCTACACAATGAGCTTATCGCTACCGTCCATTGGATGGATGCTGGGTACACAATAAACTATCCTCTTTGGTGCAATATTCAATTCAGTGATCAAATGTCAAATCACTCTCTATTTACATCAGGAAAATGAGCCCAACGAACACATTTTTAATGTGTGTATAGTGACAGCTGTAACTTATGTGAAAACCTGCTTTTAGCTACTGATGTGTGTCATCAGCAGCCACCTGTCGTAGTGAAACAGCCATTTATCGTAGTGAAACAGCCATTTATCGTAGTGAAACAGCCATCTATCGGAGTGAAACAGCCATCTATTGGAGTGAAACTGCCATCAATCGCAGGGGATACAAACATCTATCATAATGAAACTAACAGCCATATATTGCACTTAGAAGAGGAGATATCGGTCATAGTGAAACGAACAGCCACGTCTCGTGTTGCCACTAGCAACCGTCTCTCATTATGTCAATAGTTTGAGGTGTGAAACACTTATGGATCACAAGAGAACATTGTTATGAGATCGTTTAATGTCAAGGGTGTTTCATTAAGCAACAGCAAGAGGCCATGAGGACTTACACAAATTTTTTTATGGAATGAAAGTCATTAGGTAAACGGATACCTAACACGTGAACACTTCCAGCATGCACTGGAGTTTCTTACGATGTACTGGAACGTTTTCTTACACAGACTATTACATTCCAGCATGTACTAATTTTCTTATAAAGAACACGACGTTCCAAGAAGTAATGGCGCTTCGTTACACAGGAAATAATATTCCAGAAATGGAATCGTCTAATATCTTTTTTTTCCAGATTGCTGTCCACAAGTCGGCTAACACACAGGTACGTATTTTTACTGCTAGGTGAACACGGACAACAAGGGGTATAAGGGAACGTGTCCATATTTTTCTCCGTGCCAGGAAAACGAACCCAGCAGGACCTTGCAGGACTTTCCGCTGGGGTGGAGGGGGAAGGTGAGGGTGAGCGTGAAGATCAGGGGTGAGGGAGGATAGTGGGGGGGTGAAGGTGAAGGTCAGGAAGGAGGGTGACTGTGGGGCGGTGAAAGTGAGGCTTAAGGAGGAGGGTGATTACAGAGGGAGAGGATGGAGGGTGAGGTTGAGGAGTGAGGTGTGGAAATGTAAGGTGACGTGAGGGTTGAGGAAAGTGGCGTTGGTGAACAAGATGATGAATCAGACACATGTGCAATATCTGGATAGCTTTATTCTGTAGACTGAAGAGGTAGAAAATGAACACCTATGAGCAGGTGTTCAGTACCGTGGTCTTGATGAAGCTGCAGCACAAGCCCAAGTCTTGCTGTCTGTGCTACAGTCAAGACCGAACACCTGCTCCTAGGCTGAGGGACTAATTACCTCATTTTCTACCTCCTCCAGTTTCCTGTTATGTACTGATAAAGCCACTGGTTAGAAGAAACGTCTAGGAAATAAAGATACGCAGATGTTGCCCATATATCAACTTTTTTCAGCTTGTCGGTATTATACACTTTAATATACATAGAGAATAAGCCTGAACAGGAGAATTTCAGAGAGATTCTTTCCTGCTAGGAGCTTCTGCTGAAAAAAGAGATACATGTACCAAGTTGGCGTTTATCTGTCAGAGATTACTCTAATCTCTCTCTTAAGGACCATCTCCATTGATACTTGTGGGTTTAGAGCTAGTTAGGATTATAATAATAAGCTGTTGTTACTGTATAGCTGAACGGCGCCCTGAACTTAATAAACAAATTTATAATTAAAATGGGTATATCAGCAGTGTGCTAGCTACCTACCTACCTGGACGGTATTCCGGGGATTAACGCCCCCCGCGACCAGGTCCATAACCAGGCCTCCCGGTGGATCAGGGCCTGATCAATCAGGCTGTTACTGCTGGCTGCACGTAGTCCAACGTACGATCCACAGCCCGACTGATCCGGCACTGACTTTAGGTATCTTTTTAGCTTCCTCTTGAAGGCAGTCAGGGGTCTATTGCCTGTATCTCCTCGATATAATAATTTCACTGTGGGGAGCAAAAATTAGCTATGTTTTTCTTATGCTGGACGCGACGAATGAGTTCATTATTTGAGCTGATTTGCATATGCTGGATTCCAACATACGTAAAAGTCAAAATGCAACATACTACTACCTCTGACAAGAGGCATGTCACCTGCGCACTTTTAACATAACGGTAAAATACCGTTTTGCAAATTAAAAAAATCTCGTGATTTCTCTGCAATCTTTATTTAAGTTAGGACGGGTTGGTTTGACTGTTATTAATTCACGAGAAGCAATGTGTGAAGTAGTGGAACAATGGTACGGCAAACAATACGTTTAAAATCATGCATAAGATGGATAATTTTAAACGTCTCTGGTATTTTTACTTACCATATTATAAACATTAACTCTCAGTCCTGGAGTCTGGCGTTGTGGATAAAGTATTGTGTACTCTCATGTCAAGTTTGCAGGTTCGAATCCTGCTGTCGACTGAGAGATAATGTTTGTAAATAATTTCACCTTATGTATTGAGTAGTAATATTGCTGGGAAAAAATAGCCGTAGTCGTAGTAGTAAATGTTGACTGAGTAGTGGGAAGTTCTCGGCAGTATCCATGGTGTTCTCTCTCTCTCTCTCTCTCTCTCTCTCTCTCTCTCTCTCTCTCTCTCTCTCTCTCTCGCTCTCTCTCTCTATCTATCTATCTATCTATCTATCTATCTATCTATCTATCTCTCCTGGTATAGGTGCTGTTGCTTTCACTCTCTGCTTACAGTGTCACAGCTGTGATCGGTGAATGCTAAACTGGAAGCCGAGTAAGACGGTCAAAGGTGCCGACACAGTCAGTCTTCCATGGTAGAAACTAGATTCCATTCCGTAATGTCTTCTTTTAGTAATAGCAAACGGAGTAGGTACAGTTCATCAACACAGAAGTTACGTATATTTGTAGCCGTGGAAATTTCAGTCAAAGGAAGCCACTTAATTGCCTGATATCGGGTGGCTGAAGCAGCCAATGGAGGATATATATTTTTGTCACGATATTTCCAGTCTGACTTAGACCGAAGGGCGACACACGTTTTAATGGCTCTCCCGTAACACTGTTTGTATCGTTTTCCTGACGCGATGTTTAAGGTCTATTTTTTTTAAGTGTGTGATGTGAATGACGGAGCCAAAAGTAAACTTTGTTGCTATGGAAGATTCTTTTCTATGAATGTTTCGTTATGGACTCGACTGGCGTACCTCTGACTATTGTTAAGACAAGGTACGCTTGAGAACGGCTTTAATTAGGACAACATTTCGCTCTGTAGAGCTTTTTAAAGAGTCATCACTTGGCGAAGCTCTACAAAGGGTAAAACTTTTTTCCAGTATTGTTCTGCAATATACGTTTTCTTCACGTTTTGTTATAATGAACGAAGAGGCACTGAACGTACGTTCAGTCGTTGTGCAGTCAGACTGTGGGTGTCACCACCAGTGACTTTACTTGTACTGGCTCTCTAATTCCTGTTCTTCAGGCTGTGAGTGGAATTTGCTTCGCTAGTTTTTCACTCTTGCTTACTATCCTCAGGGTCTACCTGGAGGACATTCCGAGGATCAACGCCCCCGCGGCCCGGTCCACGACCAGACCTCCCGGTGGATCAGGGCCTGATCAACGAGGCTGTTACTGCTGGCCGCACGTAATCCAACGTACGAATCACAGCCTTGCTGATCCGGCACTGACTTTAGGTATCTGTCCAGCTCTCTCTTGAAGACTTAAGAAGTTTTTTCCAGTTTTTCCGTACTTCGCCTATTTGGGATCGCAGGGGTTGAGTTCTGGGCTCCTGGCCCCGCCTGTCCGCTGGCCGCTACTGGGTTCACTCTTTCCTGCCTGCGTGACCCCTGTCATACCCATTCTTAGCGCTATGTAAGGATTCTACTTCATGACCAGGTCTATAGATAAAGAAATATTTCCTGACTTCACTGTGAGTCACCTGTGTTTTTAACTTCCAGGTGTGCCGTCATGTGTGTGTGTACCTACGCTCACCTAAATAGGTCAGAAAAAACCTCCCCTGAACGAATCTGCTCTTACTTCCTACTCATTTCCGCAGCATTGCAAGCTCCTGATGATGTGTTGATTACCAGACGAAAGGCTAGAGGTATCATTCAACTCCCCTCGTGGTTGTTTTGCGTATTATACTATGTATGATAATTGTGGTCACCTAAATATATGTAACAGTATTTATGTGTACCTGTACCTAAATACTGTCACCTAATCCTACGTACCTAAATTATTACTCCTTGGTAAATAGGGACTACAGGCATATGAAATCTTGCCTATACATCTCTAGCGGGATATTTTTCTTTTGACAAACTCACTCTGAGACTAGCGTCAGTGTGTGAAGACCAAATGGAAAAATATGATCCATGAGAAAAGACTGGCTGGAGACTCTAGCAGACGGGATGTGTTAAGGGCGGTGAGAGAGGCTAGCTAGCAACAGCTCGCCGCCATGCATGCATGGCTAGGGGAGTGAAGCTTTATGGTGGAGGAGAGCGATTGATTTACCAAAATGGTTAGTCCTGGCCCTGAGCCAAACCAAGCCGAGGAAGGAAGGGAAGAGGGAAGACGAGAGATAGAGAGAGAGAGAGAGAGAGAGAGAGAGAGAGAGAGAGAGAGAGAGAGAGAGAGAGAGAGAGAGAGAGAGAGAGAGAGAGAGAGAGAGAGAGAGAGAGAGAGACAGACAGAGAGAGACAGAGAGAGAGAGAGAGAGAGAGAGAGAGAGAGAGAGAGAGAGAGAGAGAGAGAGAGAGAGAGAGAGAGAGAGAGAGAGAGAGAGAGAGAGAGAGAGAGTGAGAGGCAACTCATATGTCAGTGAGGAAAAGGAGGAAGATAGAGAGAGGAAGGAGCGAGAATATTCTCCAACTGTGCAGTCTTAAAAGAGACAGTTTACAATCTTCTCTCTCACCCGTTCTCTCTCTCTCTCTCTCTCTCTCTCTCTCTCTCTCTTTCATATGTCATTGATACCAGGGGTACACAAGACACTCTTCCCCCACCACCTGTAACCACTCTCCCCTCTTCCCCCTACCACCTTCTCCCTTTACCCCTCTTGGCCTTCCTTAACCTATACCTCACTACTGCTGCCACTACGCAGCTATCATTATGGTCAACAACAGCACACGACTTGTACAGATTTTATACAATACGACAAGGAATACATGTCTCGACTTCTCTTGGTCTCGCTCTCACACCTATTGACTTCTCTAGGGCTTTCTGCCCCACCTCTAAGCCTTTCTAGGCCTTTCTACCACATATTGACCTTAACTTTAAGATAAATAGAAGATAAGTAAGTACATTTAGGCAAAAGTTTACGTAAGTACAATTATCATAAGTAGTTTAAATTACTTAGGATAACCCAAGATATAAATATGAAATAAATGGACTCTCTCTCTCTCTCTCTCTCTCTCTCTCTCTCTCTCTCTCTCTCTCTCTCTCTCTCTCTCTCTCTCTCTCTCTCTCTCTCTCTCTCTCTCTCTCTCTCTCTCTCTCCCCCTCTCTCACCGCACTTCAACCTGTTCAGCATTCCTGCATGGTCGTGCATGATAATGTGGAGGCTGGCTTGCTTGACCTTGGCTTGGCTCAGTAACTGGACTCGACGCCCGAGTGGGAGAGGGAGAATGGCAGTAGAATGGGGCCGGGCCACAGATGGGAGGAGCCAGGGTAGGAGGGAGGGGTCGGATTAGGTGGGGATGGAGGAAGGGGAGGAGGACGGATAGGCTGGAAAGTCTAGGGATAGAGGGGAAGGGTAGGTAAGTTTACTTATCTACAGGTCCACATGAGTACAATTATCAGACACAGCATGATAATTACCTAGGATAATCCCCTATCCCCAGGAAGGGATAGAGGTAAACGCTGAAGGGGAGGACTGGTGGGGACGGGTGATGATTGGAGGGAGGGGCCGGGGCACAGGGAGAGCGTCTGGGATAGGAAGGCTGGAGGGGAGAGTAAGAGATAGGAGAGAGGCGGGGGTTGATGGGAACTGTCAAGAGTATATGGAGAGGGGGCAGGGATGGGGAGGACTACTGACGGAGGGGCAGGGGTAATCATGAAAGGGGTAAGGAAAGATGGGGAGGGACAGTAGTAGGCATGGTGGGGAAGGGCATGGGTTGCAGGAAAGGAGAATGAATAGGAAGAAATGGGTAGCAGTTATAGGAGGATGTAGGTGGATGGTTAGGAGGGAGTGAGAGAGGGAGGAGAGAAGCAAGAGATGCTGGAGAGTGGGAAGAGACTTTAGTGAGGGAGAAAAAAATGTACCGGAAAATAGAAATGGAGAAGAGCTGGAGAGAGTGCAAACATGAGTGGGGGAACGTACGAGGCAACAAAGAACCAAATGAAAGAAGAAACGAGGAGAGTTGGCAAGTAACAACAGAGGTCTAGGCGGAAGTAAACAGCCAGGGAGGACATAGCAAAACACTGGTTTGACAACGAAGTGTAACAGACTGCCGAGTAGCGTCACGGAAACTCTTAAGGGGCACATAACTTCCCCCGTCTTCTAATAACATGTATATTTTTCCACTATAATCTACCTTGTCCATAATTATTATCGCATTTCCTTTGTTTCATAAGGTGAAATCTAGGATCTTTCCTTATTTCATGGCATAACAAATTTTTGAAGACAATTGTGTTGTAGAGGTATGAGCTTTACTCAGACCTCTACAACACTATATATATGCATATATACATACATACATACATATATATATATACATACATATATATATATATATATATATATATATATATATATATATATATATATATATATATATATATATATATGTATGTGTGTGTATATATATATAGTGTTAGAGTGTTCAGCAGAAGTTTGTGGTTGCAGCAAAGTGGGTGCGGGAGGGAAGAGGAGCGATTGGTGGAATGATGATGTAAAGAGAGTAGTAAGGGAGAAAAAGTTAGCATATGAGAAGTTTTTACAAAGTAGAAGTGATGCAAGGAGGGAAGAGTATATGGAGAAAAAGAGAGAGGTTAAGAGAGTGGTGAAGCAATGTAAAAAGAGAGCAAATGAGAGAGTGGGTGAGATGTTATCAACAAATTTTGTTGAAAATAAGAAAAAGTTTTTGGAGTGAGATTAACAAGTTAAGAAAGCCTAGAGAACAAATGGATTTGTCAGTTAAAAATAGGAGAGGAGAGTTATTAAATGGAGAGTTAGAGGTATTGGGAAGATGGAGGGAATATTTTGAAGAATTGTTAAATGTTGATAAGTTAGGGAAGCTGTGATTTCGTGTATAGGGCAAGGAGGAATAACATCTTGTAGGAGTGAGGAAGAGCCAGTTGTGAGTGTGGGGGAAGTTCGTGAGGTAGTAGGTAAAATGAAAGGGGGTAAGGCAGCCGGGATTGATGGGATAAAGATAGAAATGTTAAAAGCAGGTGGGGATATAGTTTTGGAGTTTACCTGGAGTTTACCTGGAGAGAGTTCCGGGGGTCAACGCCCCCGCGGCCCGGTCTGAGACCAGGCCTCCTGGTGGATCAGAGCCGATCAACCAGGCTGTTGCTGCTGGCTGCACGCAAACCAACATACGAGCCACAGCCCGGCTGATCCGGAACTGACTTTAGGTGCTTGTCCAGTGCCAGCTTGAAGACTGCCAGGGGTCTGTTGGTAATCCCCCTTATGTGTGCTGGGAGGCAGTTGAACAGTCTCGGGCCCCTGACACTTATTGTATGGTCTCTTAACGTGCTAGTGACACCCCTGCTTTTCATTGGGGGGATGGTGCATCGTCTGCCAAGTCTTTTGCTTTCGTAGTGAGTGATTTTCGTGTGCAAGTTCGGTACTAGTCCCTCTAGGATTTTCCAGGTGTATATAATCATGTATCTCTCCCTCCTGCGTTCCAGGGAATACAGGTTTAGGAACCTCAAGCGCTCCCAATAATTGAGGTGTTTTATCTCCGTTATGCGCGCCGTGAAAGTTCTCTGTACATTTTCTAGGTCGGCAATTTCACCTGCCTTGAAAGGTGCTGTTAGTGTGCAGCAATATTCCAGCCTAGATAGAACAAGTGACCTGAAGAGTGTCATCATGGGCTTGGCCTCCCTAGTTTTGAAGGTTCTCATTATCCATCCTGTCATTTTTCTAGCAGATGCGATTGATACAATGTAATGGTCCTTGAAGGTGAGATCCTCCGACATGATCACTCCCAGGTCTTTGACGTTGGTGTTTCGCTCTATTTTGTGGCCAGAATTTGTTTTGTACTCTGATGAAGATTTAATTTCCTCATGTTTACCATATCTGAGTAATTGAAATTTCTCATCGTTGAACTTCATATTGTTTTCTGCAGCCCACTGAAAGATTTGGTTGATGTCTGCCTGGAGCTTTGCAGTGTCTGCAATGGAAGACACTGTCATGCAGATTCGGGTGTCATCTGCAAAGGAAGACACGGTGCTGTGGCTGACATCCTTGTCTATGTCGGATATAAGGATGAGGAACAAGATGGGAGCGAGTACTGTGCCTTGTGGAACAGAGCTTTTCACCGTAGCTGCCTCGGACTTTACTCTGTTGACGACTACTCTCTGTGTTCTGTTAGTGAGGAAATTATAGATCCATCGACCGACTTTTCCTGTTATTCCTTTAGCACGCATTTTGTGCGCTATTACGCCATGGTCACACTTGTCGAAGGCTTTTGCAAAGTCTGTATATATTACATCTGCATTCTTTTTGTCTTCTAGTGCATTTAGGACCTTGTCGTAGTGGTCCAATAGTTGAGACAGACAGGAGCGACCTGTTCTAAACCCATGTTGCCCTGGGTTGTGTAACTGATGGGTTTCTAGATGCGTGGTGATCTTGCTTCTTAGGACCCTTTCAAAGATTTTTATGATATGGGATGTTAGTGCTATTGGTCTGTAGTTCTTTGCTGTTGCTTTACTGCCCCCTTTGTGGAGTGGGGCTATGTCTGTTGTTTTTAGTAACTGTGGTTAGTGCAATTATTTAATAAATGTATGGAAGAGGGTAAGGTACCTAGGGATTCGCAGAGAGCATGCATAGTTCCTTTGTATAAAGGCAAAGGGACCAAAAGAGAGTGCAAAAATTATAGGGGGATAAGTCTGTTGAGTATACCTGGTAAAGTGTATGGTAGAGTTATTATTGAAAGAATTAAGAGTAAAACGGAGAATAGGATAGCAGATGAACAAGGAGGCTTTAGGAAAGGTAGGGGGTGTGTGGACCAGGTGTTTACAGTGAAACATGTAAGTGAACAGTATTTAGATAAGGCTAAAGAGGTCTTTGTGGCATTTATGGATTTGGAAAAGGCGTATGACAGGGTGGATAGGGGGGCAATGTGGCAGATGTTGCAGGTGTATGGTGTAGGAGGTAGGTTACTGAAAGCAGTGAAGAGTTTTTACGAGGATAGTGAGGCTCAAGTTAGAGTATGTAGGAAAGAGGGAAATTATTTCCCAGTAAAAGTAAGCAAGGATGTGTGATGTCACCGTGGTTGTTTAATATATTTATGGATGGGGTTGTAAGAGAAGTAAATGCGAGGGTCTTGGCAAGAGGTGTGGAGTTAAAAGATAAAGAATCACACACAAAGTGGGAGTTGTCACAGGTGCTCTTTGCTGATGACACTGTGCTCTTGGGAGATTCTGAAGAGAAGTTGCAGAGATTGGTGGATGAATTTGGTAGGATATGCAAAAGAAGAAAATTAAAAGTGAATACAGGAAAGAGTAAGGTTATGAGGATAACAAAAAGATTAGGTGATGAAAGATTGGATATCAGATTGGAGGGAGAGAGTATGGAGGAGGTGAATGTATTCAGATAAGATATTTGGGAGTGGACTTGTCAGCGGATGGGTCTATGAAAGATGGGGTGAATCATAGAATTGATGAGGGGAAAAGGGTGAGTGGTGCACTTAGGAGTCTGTGGAGACAAAGAACTTTGTCCTTGGAGGCAAAGAGGGGAATGTATGAGAGTATAGTTTTACCAACGCTCTTACATGGGTGTGAAGCATGGGTGATGAATGTTGCAGCGAGGAGAAGGCTGGAGGCAGTGGAGATGTCATGTCTGAGGGCAATGTGTGGTGTGAATATAATGCAGAGAATTCGTAGTTTGGAAGTTAGGAGGAGGTGCGGGATTACCAAAACTGTTGTCAAGAGGGCTGAGGAAGGGTTGTTGAGGTGGTTCGGACATGTAGAGAGAATGGAGCGAAACAAAATGACTTCAAGAGTGTATCAGTCTGTAGTGGAAGGAAGGCGGGGTAGGGGTCGGCCTGGGAAAGGTTGGAGGGAGGAGGTAAAGGAGGTTTTGTGTGCGAGGGGCTTGGACTTCCAGCAGGCATGCGTGAGCGTGTTTGATAGGAGTGAATGGAGACAAATGGTTTTTAATACTTGACGTGCTGTTGGAGTGTGAGCAAAGTAACATTTATGAAGGGGTTCAGGGAAACCGGCAGGCCGGACTTGAGTCCTGGAGATGGGAAGTACAGTGCCTGCACTCTGAAGGAGGGGTGTTAATGTTGCAGTTTAAAAACTGTAGTGTAAAGCACCCTTCTGGCAAGACAGTGATGGAGTGAATGATGGTGAAAGTTTTTCTTTTTCAGGCCACCCTGCCTTGGTGGGAATCGGCCAGTTTGATAATAAAAAAATAATATATATATATATATATATATATATATATATATATATATATATATATATATATATATATATATATATATATATATATATATGTATATATATATATATATATATATATATATATATATATATATATATATATATATATATATATATATATATATATGTATATGTATATATACGCTCCTAATATTTATTAGTTATCGCACTACTGTCTATCTCTAATCAACGTTAATCAACTTTGTTCACTTTTACTCTTTTCATTACACTCTTTGTTACCCACTACACAGCTTACTACCTATTTCTCTGCTTCTTATCTTCGTTGCCTATTGTTAACAGTGGTTAATACATCTGGCTGTTAGCTATTTCTGTTATTCACTTGATAGGTACACTCTGTGTTTGCTCTGAGGGATGACCCATCACCTCGTTACCGCCATCACCAACATCACCATCACCATCACCATCACCACCATCACGACCGCTGTCACCACTGCATCACCATCACCACCATCACCGTTGTCATAATCACCATCACCACCATCACCGTTGTCATAATCACCATCATCATCTAAGGAATAATCCATCACCACTAACCCTTTCCCCTGTTAAACTCACCGCTGTGTCTCCCATTCACGTCTCTACTCTTCTTCCTTCCCTTCAGTTTTCCCTTCCGTAGCTCCTCCTCATTCCCCTTGTAGTTCCTTCCCTTCATCCCCATCCTTGTGCCGGTCACTTCCCTTCACCACTGGCTAACCCCATGAATACGTAAAATTCCGCCAACTTACAAGGTCAAATATACTTAACATAAAACTCTCCCACACTAACAATTGCTCCCATCTCCAGACCTTCCAAGGACGTACCTCCTTTGATCCAATAACTTGCAGATACCCATCCCTTCTCTGGATCGAACATGATTACCTCCTTTTGCCCGAGAAAAGAAAAAAAAAGTAAAAAAAAAAAAACAGCAATAGGACCATTAATTATCGATAAATACAGAATAACAAACACCAGATATATGATGTCTATACTCAACACATTCTTCGGGTCCGTATTTGCAGCTGGACATGACACTGGCGTTCCCAGACCCAGACCACGAAATGTGCTTTCAGAGCCCTGACAGTGACAAACTAAGCATTGACAAAATTATTAACCTTAACATAAAATATTAACAAGTCGAGTGAACCAGATGAACTACCAGCAGACTTATAACAGAACGTAGATATCGAACTACTAACGGAAATGTTGAACAAATCATGGACAACACAAGGTAAGGTGCTGGAAACTAGTGAATGTTTCCCCAATATCTGGAAAAGGTGACAAGATTTGTGTCCTCAATCATCGTTCCATCAGCTTAAAACGAACTTTGGGTGAACAAATGGCGACATTTATTAGGGATAGGATAGTTAAATTCGTGGAAAAAATAATCTATTAGTCAAATATATATATATATATATATATATATATATATATGTATATATATATATATATATATATATATATATAGATATATATATATATTTATTATTATTATTATCACACCGGCCGATTCCCACCAAGGCAGGGTGGCCCGAAAAAGAAAAACTTTCACCATCATTCACTCCATCACTGTCTTGCCAGAAGGGTGCTCTACACTACAGTTTTTAAACTGCAACATTAACACCCCTCCTTCAGAGTGCAGGCACTGTACTTCCCATCTCCAGGACTCAAGTCCGGCCTGCCGGTTTCCCTGAATCCCTTCATAAATGTTACTTTGCTCACACTCCAACAGCACGTCAAGTATTAAAAACCATTTGTCTCCATTCACTCCTATCAAACACGCTCACGCATGCCTGCTGGAAGTCCAAGCCCCTCGCACACAAAACCTCCTTTACCCCCTCCCTCCAACCCTTCCTAGGCCGACCCCTACCCCGCCTTCCTTCCACTACAGACTGATACACTTTTGAAGTCATTCTGTTTCGCTCCATTCTCTCTACATGTCCGAACCACCTCAACAACCCTTCCTCAGCCCTCTGGACAACAGTTTTGGTAATCCCGCACCTCCTCCTAACTTCCAAACTACGAATTCTCTGCATTATATTCACACCACACATTGCCCTCAGACATGACATCTCCACTGCCTCCAGCCTTCTCCTCGCTGCAACATTCATCACCCACGCTTCACACCCATATAAGAGCGTTGGTAAAACTATACTCTCATACATTCCCCTCTTTGCCTCCAAGGACAAAGTTCTTTGTCTCCACAGACTCCTAAGTGCACCACTCACTCTTTTTCCCTCATCAATTCTATGATTCACCTCATCTTTCATAGACCCATCCGCTGACACGTCCACTCCCAAATATCTGAATACGTTCACCTCCTCCATACTCTCTCCCTCCAATCTGATATTCAATCTTTCATCACCTAATCTTTTTGTTATCCTCATAACCTTACTCTTTCCTGTATTTATATATATATATATATATATATATATATATATATATATATATATATATATATATATATATATATATATATATATATAAACTAGCATGAAAATTCCAACAGATGTAGGATGTTTAGATATCCAGATGGCCTTCGACAAAGTACTCCACGAAAAATTGCTGACTAAGATGAAAGTACATGGAATATGAAGTAAATTTCGTTCTCAAATAAGTAATTGGCTCCCAGCCAGGAAACAAAGACTGAAACTCAACAAAGAGGTGTCGGAGAAGGTAGACGTAAAGAGCGGAGTTCCCCAGGAGCTACAGTCCTTGGTCCAATCCTCTTTGTAACGCATATAAAGGATGTCGAGGTGGGATTAACGTCTAGGATAGCAAAATTTGGGCATGATACCAAACTTGGTAAACGTGCATCATCCATAATAGATGTTTAGAGAATCCAGAGCGATGTGAACAGGTTGGCGCTGTGACTGGAGGCCTGGAATATAAGTTTGAAATACTCACACACGACGAACTATTTGAGGTCCTGAATAAATCCCTATATTGAAACAAGTGAATGAAACTGCGAGGCAGAAGAGGCAACACGAATGTTTGCAATTTTCTTTCTTTCGCAAACAGAATTAAAAATGAATGGAATGAACTACCCGGTAAAGTTGTAAGCGCTAAGGCAATGCAGTCACTCACGTAGCTCAATTCTACGTAGTTCGATCCCCGGTACTGGTGGAAACATTGCAACGTGTTTCCTTAAGACACTTGCTATCTCTGTTCACCTAGCAGTCGACTGGTGTGGGTCGCATCCTGGGAGACGAAATTAACCTAATTTGCCCGAAATGCTCTGCATAACAAGGGGCTTTATATAGTAAGTCATTGATGTTAGCTAGATCTGTATACATTCAACATGTACTTGTAGAAATAAAGATTATTATTATTATTATTATTATTATTATTATTATTATTATTATTATTATTATTATTATTATTATTATTATTATTATTATTATAATATCTAGCTGGAATCCATTGGATTTAACTGGATACTACGCTAGGGCAATCTGAAGTAAAGAGATGCGTGAGGTTTGTTCAGCAATTGCAAGCAATTGCATCAAGACTATCAATTGACAACGAGGCAGCCGAGTTAATAATAGTAATAACAATAGCAGTAGGTGGTTGTCCAAGTCAGTGAAGGACTAGAGGAAACCAGAAGTAGAAGCACTGGTACACAGCTCTAGGATTGACAGTGGAGTAACACTAGCAGTTAAGATAGAAAGCGTATTAATAAAATAGAGGTAGTTGAAGTCCATGCCTTCCATCCACTTCCAACTTTCCTGCAAATTTTATGCCAGCAGAGCCAGGAGTCAACTGATCGACTTGACGTCGTTCAGTTGACTCCTGGTTATCTTAATGCTATCTTAATTCTCAGTGTTATTCAGTTCATTTTGGTGCTTGGGTTTTCCTTCTACAGCTGTTACTTGTCTTGACGTTGTGATATTTATCTCTAATGTAACGTAGAGTAATATTTTTATATCACACGTATTCCTTTAAATTGGCCTTCAGATTAATTGTGAGAGGTTTTGCTTTGTCTTATGCTAACCGCTGTTCTTTTTCTCTTCAGCCCGTAATGTACAGTTGTGGTAACCTGTCCGACGTGGATGAGGAACGGCTGTTTGACCACCATTGTGGTTGTAGATATTTTCTACTCATCTCCATTGTGAGAGCTAACCTTCTCTACTGCCAGTCTTCTCTGCTTGTGGGAGCGCCGAATGGTTCAGTACGTCTCAATGAAGCCTACTCTACCATTCGTATATCGCTGCTTGAGTAGACCTCAGCATTATCTACATTTCATGTCGACGTGCCTCGTTCAATCACTGCTAAGATTAGGTGTTTCACAGACTGTTTCTGAATCCGTCTGACACCTCATACGCCGATTCCACCTCTCTCACTGCTTCTATCTTCTGCACCACTTAAACTTACACTTGGCTGGAGGGTCAATCGTGTTTGCCTCTCCGGTATATACTTTAATCCCTATTTTTTTGGGATTAAAGTATTCTTGATTGGTGGTGGAGCCGATAGGCTTCAAATCCCATTAACCAAGCATCATCTGTGAGCGAGGGTATTATCACCCCGAGCTAGTTGCTATACTCCTCCTACCAGATTACCTTCTGGTCCACTCTTCCTGCAGGGGATTGAGACTCCATATTAACTACTCTCTCATATATTTTACTGTTGCATACTTCGTGGTCAAATTTAAGTTTATCTCTTCCATTTTTTATGGGTTGCTTTATTTAGGTATACTTTTATTTTCGTGTTTTATTCTGTGTAATGTACATGATAATTCAAGTTAGGGAATTATACTCTACTTCTTTACTTTACCCCATTTGATTATTATAATTGGATTATTTTTTGTTATTCTTTATTTTCCAAGAGGAGGCTTCTAGGTCTTATTCCTGACAATATCACAACTAGCTACCAGATAACAACCTATATACATTAACTTGAATTTGATTGTGGTACTATTCTGACTCTTCGTCAGATTATTTAGTGTAATCCTGGGACAGCATCGGCTGCCGCAAGCCTCATCTTGTAAACTGATGTACAGAGATCGACCAAAATATTCTCAACTAACAAAAAATAATAAAAAAAAATTTTTTTTGATCCGCCCTGCTCGGCCTCCTTCAGGGAACTGGAGCTTCAAGGTTTTAACCCTAGTAGCAGGTTCCTTACGCCCACTCCACCGGGTATTGGTTTCAAGTCTCTAACTGGTAGGTTTGCGAGAATGCCGAATCTCCATGGAAATGGGTCGACATGGGTCGGATCTCGGAACTTTGAACCAACTCAAGCGCCAATTTCAAGAGAGATTGTCAGCGTGCCATGGCCACAAGCTCAGTGTCACTGATGAACTAAAGGCAATACCCAGAGGTGTTAAAGCTCTCTAACTGGCTGCTGGGGTCTTGGACAGAAGCATCTGGGAAAGGAATGTAGTTGTCTGCCAAAATTTTCTATCTTGCTCATTGCCATCCAAGCCCTTGATGCTATTTCAGCTAATGAAGTGGATTTAGCAGGCATATACCTGGAGTATACCTGGAGAGAGTTCCAGGGGTCAACGCCCCCGCGGCCCGGTCTGTGACCAGGCCTCATACTTGCACCCGTAAAACGTTCACATTCAGTAAAATATATAATGATTAATAATAATAACAATAATAATAATAATAATAATAATAATAATAATAATAATAATAATAATAATAATAATAATATTATTATTATTATTATTATTATTATTATTATTATTATTATTATTATTATTATTATTATTATTATTATTATCATTATTATCATTATTATTATTTTTATTATTATTATTATTATTATTATTATTATTATTATTATTATTATTATTATTATTATTATTATTAATTCAACTCTGGTTTAAAATGTTTTATTTTCTTTACCTGACGTTCATATTTAAGTATTCACTAACAGTTGCAAACCAACAATATAGTAACGAGTAGGACATTTTTAATGATTTTTCTGAGTTTAATCATTTTACGCAATTCACTCTCTTAATTAAATAGTGTTTAATTAGTTGATATTTGCAACAGTGTCAACTGCAACCAAAACCCTGCAGCAACACCGTAAACAGTTTCAAACTTGCGGCAACACCCGCATGACAACTTTAAACTTGCAGCAACACCTGCAAAACAACTGGAAACCTGCAGCAAACATAACTCAACGCTCTCAACATCACCCGTAATACACCCTAACCTTTAACACCTGTAATATAATCGAAACATTGCAATAACACACGCAACACAAGTGACACTTTGTCGCAACACCAACGACACATATTTCCCATTCATTAGCTTGGAAGATAACAAGAGTTGAATATATCATAACCAAATCAATGATTCTTTCCCCTTCTCTCATCACCTCATCTCACACAATAACACTGCGGGTAGTAGTCAGTGAAGGAATATCAGTCAGTTTATTCGGTGTATGAAATAGAACAAGAAAGGGAATTTTTTAAAGATAGTTTGCTTATTCGCCAATGAGAACCAATGTAAGTTTCATGATTCCTTTCCCAAAACATTCTGTTTGGTATTAATCCTGTTTTTTTTTTTTTAATGGGTTTTGATCTAAGACGCTTCCCCTTCCCTTAGGGCCTATCTTGGGAAACTGCATGGTATTGATCTGTGTTTATATTTAATGGGTCTTCATCTAAGACCCCTTACCTTTTCCTTAGGACCTATCTTGGGAAACTGCTTTGTACTGCTCCTGAGTTTTTATTTAAAGGGTCTTCATCTAAGACCGTTTCCCTTCCCGTAGGACCTATCTTGAGGAGCTGCTTGGTATTGATCCTGTGGTATTTTTGAATGGTTCTTCTTCTAAGACCTGTGTCAGGAGATAGTCTTGTTTCTTGAGCAACAAGCACCACCACCTTTTACTCTCCTCGAGAAGCTGGACAACTTTAATATGTGGGGAAGGGGGTGTTTTTTGGAGTCTTTAAGTGACAACGTTCGTCAAATTTTGCATATTCCTCCCCCCTTCCCCCTCCGTCAAATTCCGTAATTTATACATCTTCCGATTTTTCTTCGGTTTACTGCACCGTCGATTTTCTTCTGATGTGATTGTCAAGGAACTTGAAATGAATTTTGTCCTTTGTCGTATTTATTCCAGTATTTTTTCTGTCCTTCCTGATTTTAGGAGATTCAACTCTGACCACACTGTACTGCTTTCGATTTGCTTGTTTACTTCCATACTTTACTCTGTCGAACCATGGATTACCTCTGGAATTCTTCCTGTTATTAATCTTTCAGTAACTTCGCTGCATATTTTGTTACGCACTTCAGTCCATATGAAAGCCTGAGCTTGCTATCATCTGCAGCTCATAAGACTGCCATCCCCACGAGCCACTTTGAGGCGGGGTAGATGGCAGACCAGAGGCCTAGCTTCTCCCTACGAGCCCCGTGTGGGCGGGGAATGTGGCTGGGCCTGGGGACACTTGGTCCCAAAGATGAGGAGGTACTTGTGCCTCCTCCCATGGGAGACTTAAGTCTCGAGACACTCCCCAGATAGGGAGCCAAGGCCGGGTCACCACTACTTGGAAAAGACCCGGGCCGGGAGAATACCGGCGAATAAAAAAAAAAAAAAAAAAAAAAAAACTTAAGTCCATCATGGCCTTAACTCTCCTCACTTTAGTTGAATATTCCATCGCATTTCTGAAACAAACTCGATCTTCCATGTCAATCTCCTCTATAAGGTAATCTCTAGCTCTCTTACCCTCTGTCACCTGGAATATGTCACCCACACACCAAGGTGCAGTAGTCGCTTGCTCCTAGAAATTCTAAGCATTCGACTGCCGCTCTGTCGGCTTCACCATCAAGTTCTATCTTGATGGTGCATTCTGCATGGTCTTATTACACCTTGAACTAGCAAGTTCTTTCACAACGTGTCTGATAATTTTTCCTCTTCTTGTTTCTTCATATGTTGATGTCGTGTTTACCCATTACATCTTGATTAAAATTTCGAAGTACTGTAAATTTTGCTTCACCTCCCCCCCCCCGCCCTCCATCACTTGTGATGTTTAAGGTACCTTTGCTTTCTGTATATGACTATTGTAAGTGTGTATTGCGTGCACGTGGATTGCACATTAATGGTACTACAATATTTATTCTCTCGTATTCTTAAAATACAATCCATGAATCTTGTGAAATATGTGAGAAAAGAGAGAACCTATTCATTTGTACTTCGTCATCTGTGGTTCTTTTGGCTGAGTTTCAGCTCTTGGTCCCGCCTCTTTAACTTGTGACGGGGCTCATTTCCTCCTATCGTACCTACGTAATCCTTGTTTACGTGTTTGCTCACGTGTGGGAGTGTACGAGTCCAGCCTGTCACGGGTGACTGTGGAATAACTGTGAATGCACACACTGTTTCCCCTTTAATCTGTAAATTATGCTAAGCGATCATTAACAGCCTAGTGTTCCCAATGGCTAGCCGTCGTAATGCCATTAACAAGGTTGTCTGGCCATAAGCCAGTCAATTAAGGTAGCTAACGAGGTCACGTGGTCATAAAATGGCGTAGTTAGGAGAAGTCCAACAAGGCTGGCTTTGTCCCGACTCTCTTAATCAAACTTATTAACGAAATCCCCTTCATTGGACACTTGTTAAAATTTTTGTTAACCGGGTTCTCTTCTAAAGCAGCGTGTGTGTGTGTGTGTGTTAATTTAATTGCAAGATTACCCGGAAATTGGTTAATTTGGTGTGGGAATTTCTGGTAAAATCTTTGTTATTTGCTTGCAACCCGATGATGTCTATACCCTTAGATATTATTTAGTTTGTATAGACGATTATTATGATGCTGATTTAAGTCGAAACTTGATCAACCATGACTACTTGATCATGTGCACACACACACTTGATTATGTGCACACAAGAATGTGCTTGATCACGTGTGTACACACACCTGCTTGATTATGTGCACACCAAAATCTGCTTGATCACGTGTACACACACCTGCTTGGTTATATGCACATAGACACACCTGCTTGATCATGTATGCACACACCTACTTGATTATATGCACACAGACACATGCTTTTGTTTGCACAAACTCACATACACACACCTGTTTACATGTACACGCATCTTCTTGCCAATGTGCATACGCACAGATGCACTTGTATGTGTATGCGTGTGTTTGTGTTTGTGTGTGTGTGTGTGTGTGTGTACTCACCTAATTGTGGTTGCAGGGGTCAAGACTCAGCTCCTGGCCCCGCCGCTTCATTGACCGCTACTGGGTCCTCCCTGTCCCTGCTCCATAAGCTTTATCATACCTCGTCTTAAAACTATGTATGGTTCCTGCCTCCACTACATCGCTTACCTGGATTACCTGGAGGTTACCTGGAGGTTATTCCGGGGATCAACGCCCCCGCGGCCCGGTCCACGACCAGGCCTCCCGATGGATCAGGGCCTGGTCAACTAGGCTGTTACTGCTGGCCGCACGCAGTCCGACGTACGAGCCACAGCCCGGCTGATCCGGCACCGACTTTAGGTATCTGTCCAGCTCTCTCTTGAAGGCAGCCAGGGGTTTATTGGCAATTCCCCTAATGCTTGATGGGAGGCTGTTGAACAGTTTTGGGCCCCGGACACTTATGGTGTTTTCTCTTAGTGTACCAATGGCGCCCCTACTTTTTATTGGCGGCATTTTGCATCGCCTGCCCAGTCTTTTACTTTCGTAGGGAGTGATTTCTGTGTGCAGATTTGGGACCATTCCTTCCAAGATTTTCCAAGTGTAGATTATGATATATCTCTCCCTCCTGCGTTCCAACGAGTACAAGTCAAGTGCTTCCAAGCGTTCCCAGTAGTTAAGGTGCTTGACAGAACTTATACGTGCAGTAAAGGATCTCTGTACACTCTCTAGATCTGCGATTTCACCTGCTTTGTATGGAGATGTTAATGTACAGCAGTATTCCAGCCTAGAGAGAACAAGTGATTTGAAAAGGATCATCATGGGCTTGGCATCTCTCGTTTTGAAAGTTCTCATTATCCATCCTATCATTTTCTTTGCACGTGCGATCGTGGCACTGTTGTGGTCCTTGAAAGTGAGATCCTCAGACATTACTACTCATAGGTCCCTTACATTATTTTTCCGCTCTATTGTATGGCCGGAGTCAGTAGTATACTCTGTTCTAGTTATTATCTCCTCCAGTTTTCCATAACGGAGTAGTTGGAATTTGTCCTCATTGAACATCATATTGTTTACCGTTGCCCACTGGAAAACTTTGTTTATATCTTCTTGGAGGTTAACCGCGTCCTCAGCAGATGACAGCCTCATGCAGATCCTAGTATCATCCGCAAAGGATGATACGGTGCTGTGGTGTATATCTCTGTTTATGTCTGATATGAGGATAAGGAATAAGATGGGGGCGAGTACTGTGCCTTGTGGAACAGAGCTCTTCACTATGGCAGCCTCCGATTTAACTCTGTTGACCACTACTCTTTGTGTTCGATTTGTTAGGAAGTTGAAGATCCATCTCCCCACTTTCCCAGTTATTCCTTTAGCACGTATTTTATGGGCTATTACGCCATGATCGCATTTGTCAAATGCTTTTGCAAAGTCTGTGTATATTACATCTGCATTCTGATTTTCTTCCAGTGCATCCAAGGCCATGTCATAGTGATCCAGTAGTTGTGAGAGGCAGGAGCGACCTGCCCTGAACCCATGTTGCCCTGGATTGTGCAGATTTTGGGAATCCAGGTGATTTGCAATCCTGCTTCTTAGCACTCTTTCAAAGATTTTTATGATGTGGGATGTCAGAGCTATTGGTCTATAGTTCTTAGCTAATGCTTTGCTGCCACCTTTATGGAGTGGGGCTATATCCGTTGTTTTAAGTGACTGTGGAATTTCACCCATGTCCAAGCTCCTCCTCCATAGTGTACTTAGGGCACGCGAGAGGGGTTTCTTGCAGTTCTTAATGAAAACAGAGTTCCACGAGTCTGGGCCCGGGGCTGAGTGCATAGGCATGTTGTCAATGGCTTTTTCGAAATCTATCGGAGTTAGGGTAATGTCGGAAATCTGGCATACATTTATGGAGTTTTGAGGCTCATTCATGAAGAAATCATTTGGGTCGTCGATCCTCAGACCGATTAGTGGTTCACTAAACACAGAGTCGTACTGGGATTTCAATATTTCACTCATTTCCTTGTTGTCGTCTGTGTAAGTCCCATCCTGTCTGAGTAAGGGCCCGATACTAGATGTGGTATTTGCCTTGTTTTTGGCATATGAAAAGAAATATTTTGAATTTCTTTCAATTTCACTAATAGCTTTAAGCTCCTCCTGCCTCTCCTGGTTCCTGTAAGAGTCATTTAGCTTAAGTTCGATAGTTTCCACTTCCCTGGTCAGCGCCTCCCTTCGTGTATCAGATATTGTAGCACTCCTGAGGAGCTCAGTGACTCTTCGTCGTCTTCTGTAGAGGGAGCGTCTTTTTCTCTCCAGTTTACTCCTGCTCTTCTTCTTTCTTAGGGGAATATGCCTAGAACATGCTTCGGCTACCAGGCAGTTGATCCTTTCAAGGCACTGGTTTGGGTCCATGTCATTTAAGACATCTTCCCAACATGTTTCGTTTAGGACATGGTTTACCTGGTCCCAGTTGATGTTCTTGTTGTTGAAATTGTATTTTGTGAAGACACCTTCACAGGTACATGCATTCTGTTGTTCAGGACCCCTATGCATGTACGTCTGGACTTCGATTAGATTGTGATCGGAATTAGTTGTTTTTGATAGTCTTATGTCTCTTATCAGGTCCTCATTATTTGTGAAGATAAGGTCAATTGTGTTTTCTAGTCTTGTTGGCTCCACTATCTGCTGGCTTAAGGTATGTTTTTCGCAGAGACTTAGTAGCTCATGTGTGTGTGACCTTTCATCTGCCCTACCTCCGGGGATTGTTTCAGCTATAACATTATTTGCTACATTCTTCCATTTTGTATGCCTTAGGTTGAAATCACCAAGCAGTAAGATGTTTGGGGATGGAGCTGGAAGGTTTTCCAAACAGTAATCGATTTTCAGTAGCTGTTCCTTGAACTGTTGGGAGGTTGCATCTGGTGGCTTGTATACAACCACAATGACTAGGTTTTGGTTCTCGATCTTTATTGATAGAACTTCAACTACCTCATTTGTGGTGTTCAGCAACTCTGTGCAGTGTTAGGTAAGACACATATGCAACAGTTAGGTATCTTTATTTTGAAACGTTTCGCCTACACAGTAGGCTTCTTCAGTCAAGTACAGAAAAGTTGATAGAAGCAGAAGATACTTGAAGACGATGTAATCAGTCCATCACCCTTAAAGTTTTGAGGTGGTCAGTCCCTCAGTCTGGAGAAGAGCATTGTTCCGTTGTCTGAAACAATATGAAGTTGAAGTGACAGAATCGGGCCTTATATAGTCCCAGGAGGTGAGACGTAGGTTGATTTGGGAGGGCAGGTCCTTCTCAACCCCAGCCGTTCTCACTAGTAGAGGTTGTCGAAGTAGATGGTCTGTACCAAGATACCCTTGTGTTGCAGTGTCTGACAGAATGAACATTAAAATGGTATAAAATACCGACAGATTGTTAGGTAAGACACATATGCAACAGTTAGGTATCTTTATTTTGAAACGTTTCGCCTACACAGTAGGCTTCTTCAGTCAAGTACAGAAAAGTTGATAGAAGCAGAAGATACTTGAAGACGATGTAATCAGTCCATCACCCTTAAAGTTTTGAGGTGGTCAGTCCCTCAGTCTGGAGAAGAGCATTGTTCCGTTGTCTGAAACAATATGAAGTTGAAGTGACAGAATCGGGCCTTATATAGTCCCAGGAGGTGAGACGTAGGTTGATTTGGGAGGGCAGGTCCTTCTCAACCCCAGCCGTTCTCACTAGTAGAGGTTGTCGAAGTAGATGGTCTGTACCAAGATACCCTTGTGTTGCAGTGTCTGACAGAATGAACATTAAAATGGTATAAAATACCGACAGATTGTTAGGTAAGACACATATGCAACAGTTAGGTATCTTTATTTTGAAACGTTTCGCCTACACAGTAGGCTTCTTCAGTCAAGTACAGAAAAGTTGATAGAAGCAGAAGATACTTGAAGACGATGTAATCAGTCCATCACCCTTAAAGTTTTGAGGTGGTCAGTCCCTCAGTCTGGAGAAGAGCATTGTTCCGTTGTCTGAAACAATATGAAGTTGAAGTGGAAACGTTTCGCCTACACAGTAGGCTTCTTCAGTCAAGTACAGAAAAGTTGATAGAAGCAGAAGATACTTGAAGACGATGTAATCAGTCCATCACCCTTAAAGTTTTGAGGTGGTCAGTCCCTCAGTCTGGAGAAGAGCATTGTTCCGTTGTCTGAAACAATATGAAGTTGAAGTGACAGAATCGGGCCTTATATAGTCCCAGGAGGTGAGACGTAGGTTGATTTGGGAGGGCAGGTCCTTCAACTTCATATTGTTTCAGACAACGGAACAATGCTCTTCTCCAGACTGAGGGACTGACCACCTCAAAACTTTAAGGGTGATGGACTGATTACATCGTCTTCAAGTATCTTCTGCTTCTATCAACTTTTCTGTACTTGACTGAAGAAGCCTACTGTGTAGGCGAAACGTTTCAAAATAAAGATACCTAACTGTTGCATATGTGTCTTACCTAACAATCTGTCGGTATTTTATACCATTTTAATGTTCATTCTGTCAGACACTGCAACACAAGGGTATCTTGGTACAGACCATCTACTTCGACAACCTCTACTAGTGAGAACGGCTGGGGTTGAGAAGGACCTGCCCTCCCAAATCAACCTACGTCTCACCTCCTGGGACTATATAAGGCCCGATTCTGTCACTTCAACTTCATATTGTTTCAGACAACGGAACAATGCTCTTCTCCAGACTGAGGGACTGACCACCTCAAAACTTTAAGGGTGATGGACTGATTACATCGTCTTCAAGTATCTTCTGCTTCTATCAACTTTTCTGTACTTGACTGAAGAAGCCTACTGTGTAGGCGAAACGTTTCAAAATAAAGATACCTAACTGTTGCATATGTGTCTTACCTAACAATCTGTCGGTATTTTATACCATTTTAATGTTCATTCTGTCAGACACTGCAACACAAGGGTATCTTGGTACAGACCATCTACTTCGACAACCTCTACTAGTGAGAACGGCTGGGGTTGAGAAGGACCTGCCCTCCCAAATCAACCTACGTCTCACCTCCTGGGACTATATAAGGCCCGATTCTGTCACTTCAACTTCATATTGTTTCAGACAACGGAACAATGCTCTTCTCCAGACTGAGGGACTGACCACCTCAAAACTTTAAGGGTGATGGACTGATTACATCGTCTTCAAGTATCTTCTGCTTCTATCAACTTTTCTGTACTTGACTGAAGAAGCCTACTGTGTAGGCGAAACGTTTCAAAATAAAGATACCTAACTGTTGCATATGTGTCTTACCTAACAATCTGTCGGTATTTTATACCATTTTAATGTTCATTCTGTCAGACACTGCAACACAAGGGTATCTTGGTACAGACCATCTACTTCGACAACCTCTACTAGTGAGAACGGCTGGGGTTGAGAAGGACCTGCCCTCCCAAATCAACCTACGTCTCACCTCCTGGGACTATATAAGGCCCGATTCTGTCACTTCAACTTCATATTGTTTCAGACAACGGAACAATGCTCTTCTCCAGACTGAGGGACTGACCACCTCAAAACTTTAAGGGTGATGGACTGATTACATCGTCTTCAAGTATCTTCTGCTTCTATCAACTTTTCTGTACTTGACTGAAGAAGCCTACTGTGTAGGCGAAACGTTTCAAAATAAAGATACCTAACTGTTGCATATGTGTCTTACCTAACAATCTGTCGGTATTTTATACCATTTTAATGTTAACTCTGTGCAGATAAGGGACTCTTTGACATACAGGCCAACCCCCCCTTGTTGCCTGTTTTTTCTGTTGCATCTAAAAAGGTTGTAACCACTTATCCATATTTCACTGTCAAAGTGATCTTTTGTGTGAGTCTCTGTGAAGGCTGCAAACATTGCATTAGACTCCACTATAAGTCCACTGATAAAAGGTATTTTGTTGTTGGTGGATGGCTTAAGGCCCTGTATATTAGCAAATATGAACGAGGTTGTATTCTGTGTTTGTTGGGGGGATTTTGTTATTGGCATCAGTAGTTGTAATAATTCTGGAGGGCCATGGGTGGCCACTGGCTGCGCCTCCAGTCCAACAAGGCTCCAAGGTGGTGGACTATTTTTGTTATTTCCTTCCATTTTCTTTTTTCGTTTCCTGCCACTAAAAAATCACCTGACTATTCCACTTCCTAACAACTCTGTGGCTGAAGAAATACTTCCTAACATCCCTTTGACTCATCTGAGTCTTCAGCCCCTTGTTTCTGTGTCCCATCTCTGGATGGGACACGCAGTATTATGTATGTCGTTATCATGTCTCCCCTGACCCTCCTGTCCACCAGTGTCGTCAAACCAATTTCCCTTAACCTTTCTTAGCTCTGGAACCAGCTTTGTTGCAAACCTTTGCACTTTCTCTAATTTCTTGACGTGTTTGACTAGGTGTGAGTTCCAAACTGGTGCTGCGTACTCCAGTATGGGCCTGACGTACACAGTGCGTAAAGTCTTGAACGATTATTACTGAGGTACCGGAATGCTATTCTCAGGTTTGCCAGGCACCCATATGCCGCAGCAGTTATCTGGTTAATGTGTGCTTCTGACGACGTACACGGTATAATACTCACTCCTAGATCTTTCTCCTTGAGTGAGGTTTGCAGTCTTTGACCGCTTAGCCTATACTGTGTGTGTGTGTGTATTCATCTATCTGTACTCACCTATTTATGGTTGCAGGGGTAGGATCATAGCTCTTGGCCCCACCTCTTTGCTAGTCATTAGTGTGTGTCTGTGTGTCATGAATGTGGTGACTGCATATGAGTTTTTACTCTCAGAACACTGAATGACCTTCAGTATCAACGTAGAGTGAATCCCACAGCCACCCTCTATCCCCCCAAATAGCAAGACCTCTGCATGACTTGTATGAGAAGCTTTAGTTCCACTTGACGGACACTCGAGCCATATCATTTGACAGACTAAACAGGCTGTAACCTCAGAAGACATTCTAATGACAAATCATTCATTGTTCCTACACACGCATCTCTAAATATGATTGAATGGGTTGTTGTCCAGATACACCATGGGACGTAGGCATTCAGTTTTTAGTGCATGGGTGTAGTAGAAAGCAGAAATAAACTCTAAAAAACTTCCTCCCAAAAATCAGGCTATTTTTGTTGACGTAACAATAGCATATGACATAAAAAGATCATAAAATCTTTAAAAATTATATACTTCGGAATAAGGAACCATTTGTCATGGTAGCCCAATGGACAGTCTGTTCATTTGGATTTTTAACTAGAAAATTCAAGCACATTTCCAGGAGAATATAATGTTGGGCGGATAAGTTATTAAGAAGTTATGATACTGGGAATTCATTGACGTGGGTCTGAGACTATGCAACACTGCCTCCCAGAATGGACGATTCATCGTGGTGGGACTGAGTGTATGCAACACTACCTCCCAGAATAGAAAGACATTACTGCCGTGAGTCTCGGCCATGCCACACACCCACATAACGAGGGAGCAGTATTGGGGATAAGAATGGGAAACTCGAGCAGAATTCTGTGATCCCACAGAGAAAGACATAAGGATCCCTCTCTGGGTGATACTGAAGCGCAGAAATTGATGGTTAAAGGACATATTGCTAACGGGAACAAAGACATATAACAAAAATAAGCCTTCGTAATAACAGACTGACCACATACTGCTTTTAGTTTGATCATCATCTTTGTACATTAGAGACTGTCAAAAGCACTTGTAACTAAGCTTAAGCCTCACTACTACAACATCGGTCAATTTACCTTGCAAATTTCCCCGTCAATGTGCTCATCGATGTTCATTTATCAGAGTTTAGATCTACAGTCTCCTAATTACATTTCCGTATTACTTAAAATAGTGAGTCTCAGAGAATGTTTTGGCTGCTCCTTCCACCCTCTAACGAGCCAATCTCCCTTTAAACGCCATGTTTATATGTGCTGAACATTGTACAGTTTAATAAACATAATATCCCTAGAGTTTCATTTACAAGAAACTGTTGTGTAAAACAACTCGATAAGTAAACAAAGGCATAATAAGTATGTAGTGACTATTGGAAAAAAAAAAAGATTCTATCTTCTCTATTTTGCTGACACTTAATATTACAGTAACTGAAACAGATATATTTATTTTATAAATTAAATTCTTCTTCAAACAGCCGTTCATTGCGCAACGAAACTTTGCTAATATTAAGAGGTATCACAAACAGGTATATAATTAATTTATTTAGAAATATATAGTGTGCAGTTGTGTGTGTGTGTGTGTGTGTGTGTGTGTGTGTGTGTGTGTGTGTGTGTGATAAGATAAGATAAGATTTAGTTCGGATTTTTAACCCCGGAGGGTTAGCCACCCAGGATAACCCAAGAAAGTCAGTGCGTCATCGAGGACTGTCTAACTTATTTCCATTGGGGTCCTTAATCTTGTCCCCCAGGATGCGACCCACACCAGTCGACTAACACCCAGGTACCTATTTGCTGCTAGGTGAACAGGACAACAGGTGTAAGGAAACGTGTCGAAATGTTTCCACCCGCCGGGAATCGAACCCGGGCCCTCCGTGTGTGAAGCGGGAGCTTTAGCCACCAGGCCACCGGGCCACATCCTTCCTCCTTGAAAATGTCTGGCGTCTTCGCTGTGCAAGAATAAGTTCTCCCTCCCTGGTCTTCCCTCCCTGGCGAGACCCATTAATCTAAAATCCAAATAGATAAAAACATATCATACAGACGGTACACAGATCAAAACAAAAATAATTTAATATTTTTCCTAAAGAGATCTACAACACTGATCTGAAGTGACAAAAATCGTCTGGCTAAGACGGAAGAGAACTTTGACTCGAAATAAGGACTTATTTATTTTTAACATGATACATGCACAAAACCCAGGGGTCACTAAGATGTGGAACCCAGGGGTCACTAAGATGTGGAACCCAGGGGTCACTAAGATGTGGAACCCAGGGGTCACTAAGATGTGGAACCCAGGGGTCACTAAGATGTGGAACCCAGGGGTCACTAAGATGTGGAACCCAGGGGTCACTAAGATGTGGAACCCAGGGGTCACTAAGATGTGGAACCCAGGGGTCACTAAGATGTGGAACCCAGGGGTCACTAAGATGTGGAACCCAGGGGTCACTAAGATGTGGAACCCAGGGGTCACTAAGATGTGGAACCCAGGGGTCACTAAGATGTGGAACCCAGGGGTCACTAAGATGTGGAACCCAGGGGTCACTAAGATGTGGAACCCAGGGGTCACTAAGATGTGGAACCCAGGGGTCACTAAGATGTGGAACCCAGGGGTCACTAAGATGTGGAACCCAGGGGTCACTAAGATGTGGAACCCAGGGGTCACTAAGATGTGGAACCCAGGGGTCACTAAGATGTGGAACCCAGGGGTCACTAAGATGTGGAACCCAGGGGTCACTAAGATGTGGAACCCAGGGGCCACTAAGATGTGGAACCCAGGGGTCACTAAGATGTGGAACCCAGGGGTCACTAAGATGTGGAACCCAGGGGTCACTAAGATGTGGAACCCAGGGGTCACTAAGATGTGGAACCCAGGGGTCACTAAGATGTGGAACCCAGGGGTCACTAAGATGTGGAACCCAGGGGTCACTAAGATGTGGAACCCAGGGGTCACTAAGATGTGGAACCCAGGGGTCACTAAGATGTGGAACCCAGGGGCCACTAAGATGTGGAACCCAGGGGTCACTAAGATGTGGAACCCAGGGGTCACTAAGATGTGGAACCCAGGGGTCACAAAGATGTGGAACCCAGGGGTCACTAAGATGTGGAACCCAGGGGTCACTAAGATGTGGAACCCAGGGGCCACTAAGATGTGGAACCCAGGGGTCACTAAGATGTGGAACCCAGGGGTCACTAAGATGTGGAACCCAGGGGTCACTAAGATGTGGAACGCAGGGGTCACTAAGATGTGGAACCCAGGGGTCACTAAGATGTGGAACCCAGGGGTCACTAAGATGTGGAACCCAGAGGTCACTAAGATGTGGAACCCAGGGGTCACTAAGATGTGGAACCCAGGGGTCACTAAGATGTGGAACTCAGGGGTCACTAAGATGTGGAACCCAGGGGCCACTAAAATGTGGAACCCAGGGGTCACTAAGATGTGGAACCCAGGGGTCACTAAAATGTGGAACCCAGGGGTCACTAAGATGTGGAACCCAGGGTTCACTAAGATGTAGAACCCAGGGGTCACTAAGATGTGGAACCCAGGGGTCACTAAGATGTGGAACCCAGGGGTCACTAAGATGTGGAACCCAGGGGTCTCTAAGACGTGGAGCCCAGGGGTCACTAAGATGTGGAACCCAGGGGTCACTAAGATGTGGAACCCAGGGGTCACTAAGATGTGGAACCCAGGGGTCACTAAGATGTGGAACCCAGGGGTCACTAAGATGTGGAACCCAGGGGTCACTAAGATGTGGAACCCAGGGGTCACTAAGATGTGGAACCCAGGGGTCACTAAGATGTGGAACCCAGGGGTCACTAAGATGTGGAACCCAGGGGTCACTAAGATGTGGATCCCAGGGGCCACTAAGATGTGGAACCCAGGGGTCACTAAGATGTGGAACCCAGGGGTCACTAAGATGTGGAACCCAGGGGTCACTAAGATGTGGAACCCAGGGGTCACTAAGAGGTGGAACCCAGGTGTCACTAAGATGTGGAACCCAGGGGTCACTGAGACGTGGAACCCAGGGGTCACTAAGACGTGGAACCCAGGGGTCACTAGTATGTGGAACCCAGGGGTCACTAAGATGTGGAACCCAGGGGTCACTAAGATGTGGAACCCAGGGGTCACTAAGACGTGGAACCCAGGGTCACTAAGATGTGGAACCCAGGGGTCACTAAGATGTGGAACCCAGGGGTCACTAAGTCACTAAGACGTGGAACCCAGGGGTCACTAAGATGTGGAACCCAGGGGTCACTAAGATGTGGAACCCAGGGATCACTAAGATGTGGAACCCAGGGGTCACTAAGATGTGGAACCCAGGGGTCACTAAGACGTGGAACCCAGGGGTCACTAAGATGTGGAACCCAGGGGTCACTAAGACGTGGAACCCAGGGGTCACTAAGATGTGGAACCCAGGGGTCACTAAGACTTGGAGCCCAGGGGTCACTAAGACGTGGAACCCAGGGGTCACTTAGATGTGGAACCCAGGGGTCACTAAGATGTGGAACCCAGGGGTCACTAAGACTTGGAACCCAGGGGTCACTAAGACGTGGAACCCAGGGGTCACTAAGACGTGGAACCCAGGGGTCACTAAGACGTGGAACCCATGTGATATAGTTCAGCTGGGCTTGTGAGGTCTCTGGGGAGACCTAATTTAACCAATTATTTGGTCACACCTTGCCTTGGCAAACGTCTGTAGCCACGGCCACGTCTGAGGTCTTTTGTTCTTGACGCCTCAGACCTAGGCGTCAGGTCGTACACGTGGTTGTGGAGGGTGCTTGGACCACCATAAAAGCCCAAGGAAGAGCATGATCAGGAGATTCGAGCGGAGCTGCTGCTGGGGTACAGAGCTCCTGAGCAGAGATTCGAGTGGAGCTGCTGCTGGGGTGCAGAGCTCCTGAGCAGAGACTTCGAGCGGAGCTGCTGCTGGGGTGCAGGGCTCGGGAGAAGGCTGCTGAAGTCTCTGGAGGAGACTGTTGGAGGCAGTGGGCAGAGTACTGGCTTGGCGCAGTACTCGTGCTGTGTAGGTCTTGGGACATGTGGCTTAGTTCCTGTAGTGAACTGTCCTCTGTGCTATATTGTAAGTTACATTCATTTTGGTCAAGTTGATTGTGTTCCCTGTCTCACTGCTTATGTGTACCATCCCATTTATCTAAACCACAATAATGTTCTCCTGTTCCCAAATATATTATTGTACAAAGACTTAATAATAAACTGTGTTTGAGTAGAATAGTAATATTCACTGCCCACCGTTATTTATTCTTTTTTCTTATATTTTATTATGTTTATATGAGTGAAGAATGGGCGAGGCATATGTTAGTGAGTAGTGTAGAGTTAATGAGAGTGTCGTGGTGGTCACCACTGACCTGTCATTACCTACCTACCTCCGCTAATCATCTCACTCCTACCACCTCCCCTGCCTCTCCCCTGCCTACATAATCCCTTACTCCCATATTCTCCACTTATATCCTATTCAGCCATTACCCCCCTACATGACACCCAGGGGTCACTAAGACGTGGAACCCAAGGGTCACTAAGACGTGGAACCCAGGGGTCACTAAGACGTGGAACCCAGGGGTCACTAAAACGTGGAACCCAAGGGTCACTAAGACGTGTAACCCAGGGGTCACTAAGACGTGGAAGCCAGGGGTCACTAAGACGCATGGTAAATGTCACAGAAATGTCAGATCGGATGTAGATTCATTCTACAAAGAGCATTCTAATAACAGTAGTGATATTTCAATTCTGGTTTCCCTAGCGAAGCGGGAACCATTTCAGTAGTTAGCAATAAAGTCAAACTCCACAAGTCCATGACTTACCTCCGGTCTTAACAATCGTGTCTTGGACGCGTTACAGCCCATTCACGCACCAAGTGAGCTAAACGTTCAAATGTGTGCCTTTTATATTTTTCCTCGGCCACGAGTTAAGAGTGCCTGGAATCGAACGGGAAGATATATGACTGCCTGCAGTGGCAGACAGACATATACGATTATTTGCGAGAGTGTGGTTTAGTGGTATATATAAACCATTCTTTACTGTGGGTGTTTTCACACTACCAGTTGTAGGCTCACAGCCCTATGTCTACCTGCAGTCTGGTTCATCAACAGTGAAGAGCATTTTTAGATTGTGCTCAGAGGGGCGAGCTTTCTTACTGGGTAGCGCCTGAACTTCATACCTCATCAGTAGAACATACCAACTCGTAGTGACAATATTCGGATCCGTGCCAAACAGTTAAGCTGCTGCAGCTAAGCTGCTGCTGCTGCTGCTGCCGTTGCTGGTTAAGCTGCTGCTGCTGCTGCCAGTTAGCTGTTAGGGTTACTGCTGCCAGTAGCAGCTGGCTGTTAGCTGCTAATCAGTTAGTCAGCAGCTGCTGCTGCTGCCAAGCCAGCTGCTGTTAGTTACAGCTGCAGTTAAGTCGCCAGCAGCTAAGTTAGCTGCTGTTGCTGCCAGCAGCTGTTAGCCAGCTGGGCTGCCAAGCTGCTGCTGTTAGCTGTTAAGCTGCCAAGGCAGTTAGCCAAAGTTGTTGGCAGCGTTGCTGGCTGCCAGCTGTTAGGCAGCCTACTGCTTTCGCTGCAGCCAGTTGTCGCTGCTTGTTGCCGTTGTTGCTGCTGGCAGCAGCAAGCAGCAGCAGCAGCAGCAAGTGTTGTTATGTTAGGGCAGTAGTAGTAGCTAAGGTTGTTGCTTGTAGCAGTAGTAAGTATTTTAGTTAGTAGTAGTAGTAGTAGTTACTAGTTAATCAAAGGCACTTCATCGATATACATCAGGCCTATTTTATGTGTGTACTGCCACCTCATTTTCAGGAGTGAAATATACTGCCACAATGATAGATTTGTATATTTTGGCATCAGTCTGAGAATATATATATATATATAATATATATATATATATATATATATATATATATATATATATATATATATATATATATATATATATATATATATATATATATATATATATATATATATATATATATATATATATATATATATATATATATATATATATATATATATATATATATATATATATATATATATATATATATATATATATATATATATATGTAAGGAGCCAGGCTCTTGGATAATCTACCAGTCTCTGCAACAACTACAGTCACACTGGGCTTGCACAGTAATGGAGAATATAGTCTCAACAATACTTGTGTGTTGGGGAAAGGCAGAACTCACCTCCGGGCAGTGAGAGCTCCTCGTGCGGAGGATTTCCTGTTGGCTGTCTCCAGCTCCTCCCTTGGCACACGCCTCGACCCGCAGGCCATCCGCACTAGTGTTGCTCTTCGCTTTGCCACCCATGTCCTCGCCGAACACTGGTGTAATTCCGGTAGTGAATCGACACACCGATTCGGGTACCATGGTCTTGCTTGCTGTAGATTCGAGGGGAAAGATTGTAAAGCATGAAGAGGTTAAAAACATCATCAAGAGAAGGATTATAACAGCTGGATACCCACCAATAAGAAAGCCACCCCAACTACGCAAATCCTATGGCAACTAAAGACATCCAGTTGGAATTATCTTGCAGGCCTGGACAGGCAGCAAGCAGGTGGTGTGGACTACACACGTGCATCCAGATGTGTAGTCCTTCCTCCCTGGTGTATTGAAGATACACCAGGGAGGAAGGAGGGTCAGCTGGCAGCTTCAGGAACTCCCAGAAGTCTAGAAAACATGGCGAACTTGCCAGCCATTATAAGTTAGATTTAGAAACCCTCTGCCCATGGCAAAAGAGTGCATCTAAGCATCTTAAGGTGCTAGGTAAAAGGCTCAGCAGAGCAACTAGGGATCTCAGGGCAGGTAGTTTTATGTTTCAACAACTCAGTGTTGTAGTTCAGAGGTGTAGTGCCTGTTGTAACCTGGGTACGTGCCCCAGCTCTGAGAGGGGCTTTGGTCTGTCTGTCTGTTTGTCTCTCTCTTTCTGTCTCTCTCTCTCTCTCTCTCTCCCGTCCTTAATGCAGTCACCCCCCCTGAAGCATGGTAATGGTCGACCATTAGCATCGTGGGTGAGGGGGGTCTCGCTGAAGGGTTTGGCCCGAGGGATCTAGCAACGCCCACACCAGGAGGAAAGTGTTGGACCACCCTGGAAGAAGACATAAGACAGAATAAAAGGGGCATAGGACAACACACAGAAGGGCCATAATACAAGGTAAAAGAGCGTAGAAGAACACAGAGAGGGCAAATAAAACAGGAAAAAAGACCATGGACAACGGAGAAAGAACACATAACAGGACAAGAGAGGTACAGAACAATAAGGAGAATTCACTGAATACGGGAAAGAGTCACGGAACAAGAAGAGACACTGAACCTACAAAAGGGACGTAGATCAACACAGGGGAAGGGGCATAGATCAACACGATTAAGGAACATCTAATGACAGTCATCACGGCGACCTTCACACCACCGTGAGTTGATATGTGATCCTTGTCCTCGCTGACAAGCTCTGGGTAGTGTACAGCTTCTTACACTGACTTAGGTAATCTGAAGACCAGGGACTTCATGATGAATTGATGAAGTCTCTGGTGGATGCAACGTCGTCTTAAATAAAATGCCATAACCCACATACTACGTCTTATTTACATGCGTGCTGTTAATATTCCGCCGCTGTGTTACCGTAGTCTGGAGACTTCGTCAAAAATACAAGTGAGATGCAGCTCTGGTGAAGGAAGAAGATGGATGGAAACAGATCGGGGCTCCATCCAGATGTGACTGATTCAAAGATCTTTGAAAAAACTCGGAAAATGATATATATATATATGTATATATATATATATATGTATATATATATATATATATATATATATATATATATATATATATATATATATATATATATATATATATATATATATATATATATATACATATACGGAAGGGGGCACCAACATCACTGACGACTCTTGAGAGGGACAACGTACAGCACACAAAGAATTGCTCCAGGGGATGACACGAGTGGGGTTGAGGGCAACAAGTGAGTAATGACTGTCAGAATTTTTTTTTAAACACCCACTAAAATGAAAACTTTATGTAGAGTTTTTACGATGGGCTTATTTTGGTATGGCCTTAGGAAAATCACAGGCTTTATACACCCTTCTGACAAGCCCCTTTTGGAAAGCAAGCAGAGAAACTGCCCTCAGGACGACCTACTGACAACACCTGGCAAAAAAAGGCATTTGGGAAAGCCTGCAAAAACCTCTTTGACATCCACAGTATCATTAACCACCATTATTCTCTTCTACAGTAAGATAATTTCCCAACAATTTCCGAACAGTGCAAACCGCAAGGCGGGGGGAGGAGGAGGAGGCTTGGGCGCTGCTGGTAAGTGCAATTGACGTTATAATTTGCGGCCAATTTGCATCATTTGCACACGCTAATGACTCGCCATGCTGCAAGTAGAGGTCGTCCACGCCTCTCTGTCGACCTGAGCTATTGTTAACACTACTCGATGCTGCGTACATATAGCAAGCTCTATGTGTTTTTTCAACTTCTCTCTCTCTCTCTCTCTCTCTCTCTCTCTCTCTCTCTCTCTCTCTCTCTCTCTCTCTCTCTCTCTCTCTCTCTCTCTCTCTCTCTCTCTCTCTCTCTCTCTCTCTCTCTTTCTCTCTTCCTCCCTCACTCACTCCCTCTACCGTGTTTGTGGTTTGAACGAAGGTCAATTAAATACAAGTGGCTGTGGCACCCAGTGGTAAGGGCGAGATCACTGCTAATGGAAATTGCATTTTTATGTTTAGTGACATGGCTACTGATTATAATAGTGCTGGGGGATGATAATGACATACCTAACGCAGATAAGGATAGTTACAAAATTTAATCTATTGCTTGTACTGTATGGATTATATTTTATTTAATTTTCTTTTGTATATATATATATATATATATATATATATATATATATATATATATATATATATATATATATATATATATATATATAGATAGATAGATATAGATAGATAGATAGATAGATAGAGAGATAGATATGCACTGCTTGTCACTGAAGTACGTCTAGGAAGGGATTAATACACACTCTTCAGAGTTTCACATTTTAAATTTCTCTACGATTAGTTGATGGCGTCCTTAAGTTGCATGATATCCTTCGCCTGGTACATCGCTCTCAGCTCACAGGTTCTCAGTGGGGTTCACGTGTGGAGGGAGTTTCCTGGACAGTTACCGAGTAAGAGTACTTGATAGCCACGGAGCCACTGCCACGAAGCCACTGCCACGAAGCCACTGCCACGAAGCCACTGCCACGAAGCCACTGCCACGAAGCCTGCCACGAAGCCACTGCCACCAACACAGAGCCACGAAGCCACTGCCACGAAGCCATGCCACGAAGCCACTCACGAAGCTAAAGCAACTGATACGAAGCACTGCCACCCAATTCAAAGCCAACGAAGCCACTTGCCACGAAGCCACTACAAGTTAAAGCCACTGTCAGTGCCACGAAGCCACGCCACGAAGCCACTGCCACGAAGCCACTGCCACGAAGCCACTTGCCACGAAGCTTGCTGAAAGATGGAGGAACGTGTTAACGTTTTTTCCAGGCTGTGGAGGTGGTTTTGGTGTGGTCACGTCATCAAGACTCTCCTCGAGGAATTGACGTAACTAGGTTCTCACTGGACACTCTTATACATAGATGGATTCTACTGTTTCCTTCGTTTAATGTCTTACCTTATGTATTCCAATGATCTAAGCAATTGTCTCTTGTATTAATGACTTGGTCCTTCCCATATTAATTCGTCAAGAGCCAAAAATACCCGACAAGCTCGCGCCCCACGGCTACACGGTGCAGGCAGACAGTGGGCACAAAACCGTCCACCACACAAGCCCAGAAAATAGTTAATAGTAGCTATAAGTCGTTCGACTTCGAGCTGCCAGGCCAGTGTAACTGTCTCATCGACAAATGTACCAGGGTAGGGTATTACTTTGGACATTAAACTACGTATATATATTTATATATATATATAATATATATATATATATATATTTTATATATATATATATATATATATATATATATATATATATATATATATATGCAAAACAACCACTCTGAAAGAATAGAGAAATTCCAAGCGCTTTCGTGACTACTCACATTATCAAGGAACTATGAAAGTAAAGCATCCAAGAAAGCTATATAAGGGGTCTGGTCGGCACCTCACTATCATTGCCTTTTCTAGATGTTTTAATTATTAAGGGTAATAATGAATTCAAATTTAAAATTTACAGAAAACCTACTAATAACTGTTCCTATGTCCACTATTATTCCTCGCATCAAGATAGAGTCAAACCGTCTGTTTTCTCATCAATGTTTCTGAGAGCTTTACGAATTTGTAGTCCTGAGTTCATAGATGAGGAAATATCCAAAATTTATGAAATAGGTAATGATTTAAAATACCCAAGAAATGTAATTGATAAATCTTTTAAAGTTGCTAGAAATACTTTTTACAATCCAAAAAGGGACAACCAGCCTTATTCAAATAAAAATATGTTGGTTCTCCCTTACCATGAAAACTTGGTTGATATGCCTTCTCTTCTTAAGACTTTTAATATTAAAGTTGTATTCAAAAATCTCGATACAGTAAAAAAATTTTGATAAAGAATTCCCCCCAAAATGCTGATGGATGTGTCTATAAGATTCCTTGTAAAATTTGCGATAAAGTTTATTACGGTCAAACTGGTAAAAATCTCGAACTAAGATTAAAACAACATAAATATAGCATTAGAACTGGACAAGATTCCAATGCTCTATTTATTCATGTAAGAGATTTTAACCATCCAATTGATTTTCAAAAAGTTGAGAAAGTAGTATCAAGCAAGTCCATGGTCGACAGGAATATAATTGAATCTTGTTTCATAAAAAGCAGTTTTGACAATAATATGAATATTTCCTTTGGTTTATATAAATTAGATCCATTTATAATTAATAGAATTTGGGAAGAATTTAATAATACACTGGACAAATAATCTTTAAAATTTCTTATTTCTTGGGTAGAATAGTTTGTGGGGTGAGTTGTGCCAAGGACCTATCAAGTTGGGTCGGCGCGCGTCAGGTGTTTAAACCGTTGTGGGATCTGATAGTCAGGTGCCGGCCAGACCTCTTATATAGCTTCCTTGGATGCTTTACTTTCATAGTTCCTTGATAATGTGAGTAGTCACGAAAGCGCTTGGAATTTCTCTATTCTTTCAGAGTGGTTGTTTTGCATATTCTGAAATCACCTGTTTACTGTGATCTTATTGCATATATATATATATATATATATATATATATATATATATATATATATATATATATATATATATATATATATATATATATATATATATATATAAAGTGGTTATTAAACAGGAGGCATTCCTTACCTCACAGTAGCCTCAAATTGCAATTACAGACGCGTCAGACTTCCTCTTTAAATTATCTGTCTCAATGATCTGTCATATTTAAGAATGAAGGTATCAATATTCTTGTTGACAGCGCTGAACTTGAGAATATCAGTAATAATGATAGCAGATATTCTTATATCTTCTACTGAATGTTACTATGCTCTGTTAACATTTTTTTTTTTGAAGCTTAATGAATTCTCTGATTGTCTGTATTTATATGTTTAAACACCACATTATTATTATTATTATAATTATTATTATTATTATTATTATTATTATTATTATTATTATTATTATTATTATTATTATTATTACCATTATTATGATCCCCAGTGTGTCAGATTATGTTGATTGCGTAAGACTTTAAATCATTTGTTGTAAAGGCGTAATGTTTACCACAGTCGGTATGTGATCCACTGTTGTAGTCACGACCAGTCTTGTCCATCATGCGTCCCAGACAAAGTCGAGGTCCGGCGTATGGAGTCCAGTGAACGACAACATCAAATAGATATGCTTATAATTGTAACCCTAATTTTTAAAGGGGTGGACCGGTAAGCCAGCGGAAGGCCTCGGTCAGATGATCAAAAGCTATAGCTGAGGTTCATCATATGGCTAAAACCCGAGTCAGGAAACACTTGTCCTGTTTCCTGACGAACCTTATACCCACCATCACGTAAATGCATAAAGTCATCTATGTGTCTTCTAAAAAAAAATACCTTTTCTGTTTACATCAGACGACTTTATGTTATCGGAACTACAAGAGACAATTTTCACATTATTGCAAATATAAATTATTGCAAATATAAATTATTGCAAATATAAATTATTGCAAATATAAATTATTGCAAATATAAATTATTGCAAATATAAATTATTGCAAATATAAATTAGTGCAAATATAAATTATTGCAAATATAAATTATATTGCAAATATAAATTATATTGCAAATATAAATTATTGCAAATATAAATTATATTGCAAATATAAATTATTGCAAATATAAATTATATTGCAAATATAAATTATTGCAAATATAAACTATATTGCAAATATAAATTATTGCAAATATAAATTATATTGCAAATATAAATTAGTGCAAATATAAATCCGTCCAGGTGAAGAAAGAACTATTGGGTTTCTAACTTGAGATATTTTCTCCTCTTTATCCTCATCAAGGAGGGTAAGAAAAAACTCATACATCTTTAATTGAGGTTTTCAATTTAAGAAATTATATACCATTTTGTAACTAATTCACATTGTTACTAAGACAGTAAAAGGCTTCCAAAATCTTCAGCTATTTA